>NW_024571696.1:0-7500 GCF_018320785.1 Cheilinus undulatus
CAGCTCATTAGCATTTACAGCCACAGCCACAGAAACAGCTCGTTCTGAGCAGGGCTGGAAGAGGGGTTTTTAGACATGCGAACATCCAACACTGGAGTGTTTCTTCAGCAGCAAACTTCACAGGCATGTTTTGGGGACCTCTGAGACCAATATAAACTCGTCTTAAAGGGGTAAAATATGTGATCTTTAAAGTTTTGGATTTTGACTGTTGTTTCTTCTTAGATACAATCAGTGACAAAGACTCAGAGAAGAAGACCTCAAGTAAGCACATCCATCTTTATCTCAGTTATCTTTGTATCTCCGTGTGTTTCCTTTTCTTCTGTGTTTGAAACCTCTCCCTCTCTTGTTCTACTTTGGTAGTGGACTCCTCCTGCAGCGTTGAACCCATCCAGACAGACCTGAAGATGAACATTCAGAAAATTCTAGAAAAATCCTTGTCACAATCCTTGGAATGCAGAGTCGTGACCGTGAACGGGACCCTGGAGGACTCAGCCCTTTCTTCAAGGGTCAAAAAGCCAAGTGTCCCTTGTTTCACCGCTCACCCCGTGGTAGAAGGAAACAGCCACACGGAGAGCATGGTTCCCCTCTTCTCTTTCCTAGAAGGACCAGACTACAGAGCAGAGTTCGGTGTTCTTTACGGACTGGCCTCAGACGCCATCGTCAAGTCCACCTTCTCAGGTCACTCTGATGAGGACGAGCTGGTTGCCTTCCTAGGCGCTGCAAGGGAAACAGCCAGGAAGAAGAGACTGTTTTGGTCTCAGACTCGTTTGTGTTTCCTGTTGGGTAAGCTCTGTGCTGGGAGGTCAAAGTTCAGCCAGGCCAGGGTTTATTTAGAGGAAGCCCTCAGTGTGCCAGGGAAAGGTTTCACGGACCTAAGGCTACTGGCAAGCATCTATTCCAACCTGGCAGCCATTTATCTCTTACAGAACAACTCGCAGAGCTTCTTCGCTGTGATGGAGAGACTTGTAGCTCTGCTGTTAGGAGTCCCAGACTGTTTGGAAAGCTTACAGGACGACTTTGCCCTGAAATACATGCTAAAGAAGGCCGTTCTCTCTCACAATACCAAGGCAGAGGCACGGGCGGCTTATCTTTTGGCAAAACACCACTGGACTCACTCCGATGGGGCTCAGGTGATCCCTTACCTGGAGAGACTTCTGGTTCTTGGTGCTGAGGCACAGAAAACGTGGAGTATCTCTCCTAGTCATGGATTTCTGACCCTGGGGAGGCTCTACAGCCAGATGGGACTGCCACACCTCTCTGTTTGCTCAGCCAGGAGAGCGTGTATGCAGCCATCCTCTCTGCTCACTGACTGTCTGAGCAGCATGCTGCTGGCTTTAGACAACATCTCCAGACTACGTGAGACCACGGAACAGGAAACTTCCATCCCAGCTCAGATGGCTCCATATCTACACCGAGCCCTCACATCAACCACAGACCTTCAACCAGGCAGCAAGCAGCACCGCGCCCTCACCCATCAGCTCACTGTTTGTCTATGTCAGCTCTTCTGCAAGCACCGGATGGTCGGACACGCCATCAGTCACATGCACAACATCGTCAACAAACAGCAGCTCCCTGCCTCAGTCCCAGAGAGAAATAGTGCCCTCATCTGGTTAGCATGGCTCCACATCAACAACAACCAGCCGCAGGTGGCTCTGGAGATCCTTGAATCCCTGCTGGACTCGATGCCAGAGCACTGCACCACCCCTCAGGAAGGTACATGGGTTTTTATCTGTACAACTATTTTCTAGGATTAGTTTGGGGGCCTGCTCTGATTGAAGAGAAAGAGTGCAAGGTCAGAAACAGGATGAGAGAGTGGGAAAGGCTATGGGTAGAAGTCTGACCCTGGCTGCCAGCACTGATCCACAAAACCAATAGGCTATCAGGTGGTAATGACTTAGAAGCTGGATGTCTGAGATAGCATTCTGTCTCATAGTTGTACATACTCTCTGCTGTGGGAGACAGTTCCTAAAATGACATTCTCACAGGAAGTGTTGTCAGTGTAGTGAAAATGTGTTGATAATAAATTAATATTATCAAGTAAACCTCGTAAAGAATAGGGCACCACCGCTTACGTGGATTGGTTATTTAATAACCAATAAAATATTGTAATTATTAAATAATCAAAACCTTTAATTAATTAACAAGAACATTAACTGTAGATCAATCTCATTTCTAAAGTAGTAAATTCTCATAACATTGACTCTATTTCTCTGCTTAATAGAATGAATTCCTGAACTACGACTGTCTTTTGAAGATTTATTATAAAATCACAAAATAGCAGACATAAATCACAGGTTATATGAATAGATAATGTAAATGAACATGAACATGAACATGTAAAAGAACATGACTAAATATGGTAAAGAGAAAGGATGCTAGCTTAGTTGGTGAGAGTGGATTATTCTAATAATCCTAACGGAAAAGTTTAACCGACGGTGTAAAATTTTGGAGTGTGAATTTGGAAGAAAAATAGATCTGAACTAATTTAGTGGAACTGTTGGAGACATCAGCACCAGAGAGATGAACTGGATCATACCAGCCGTTCGATGAAGGCGAGGAGGAGAGGACCCGTCTGGAGGGGCCCGGAGGAAGGCGCCTGGCAAGTTCTGAACACCCGAAGCTACCGCGTGCCAGCTCTGGTCCGACCCGGATGGGTTCAAGCTGGGCCGCTGCAGCGCTGATGCGTCGCTCAAACTGTAGGGACGGCTGTACAGACTCTTGTCCACGGACTCTGGGAAGGATTGGCTCTCGTTCCAAAAACAGCTCTTGATCGTCCAATTAAAAATCAGATAAACTCAAACGCATCGACACCACGTGACTGCTGGCTCACAGTGAAGTCGATTGTGTGATAAAAAGGAAAAACGAAAACTCTGCGTTACAAAAATCTAGCACGAAGCTATAAAAAGGTTAGGAAAAATCTTGTACTGGATAAGAAAAATTCTAAGTCTGATTGTTTATCAGACTTGGCACAACGCTTGGATCAAGAATGGGCCTAGGAGGCCCAAGGAGACTCAACAGAGCTCTCCTCAGTGAGCATCTTCTTGGACTGTCCAGACCTGACCGCTTGAACTGCACACTTAACTCCACTCTCTCTGCTCTCTCTGAACTCTTGTGAGTTCTGAAGTTACTCTTATACAAGAGGGAGGGGTTTCGGTTTTGAAGCCCTCCCAGTGTTTGATTAAATCCACTCCACCAGATCATCAAGTTAATGGGATAATGTAGAGATAACACAACATGGTTATAAAACTCTAGAATACTATCAATAAACTATCACACAAACATTAGAAACACAGTTCATTGTTTAGACGCACAATTATACATTAGAAAATGTTTCTGCATTTGGGTGTGACGGAACTTGACCACAAGGTGGCAATGTTGATCCAGGGACGATTTTCAGTCTCTGTTCGTCAACTTGGAGAAATACACTAAATTATATCATAAAACCATAATTCAGTAAGGGAAGATGCCAGAGATTAGTATGACACGTCATTCTGTTCCTTGTAAACAGACTCAACCAAATATGAACATGTCCTGTTGGAAACGTAACATTTAAGACAGTTTTTTGATACTTCCAATCCTTGCAGCTTCATGTGGTTGAGATAACACCGGGAATTTACGACATGCGTCTGCTCTGTGCCACGGCTCTGTAGGAAGACAGAGTCCTTAGATTTAGGAGGCGTGGTGCAGAGTTTCTTACAGCTTTCAGGAAGACAGGATTTAGTCTGAGGAGGTTCACCATTTGGTCGACCAATCGAAAGATTCAGATTTTAAGGTGTTTATCTCTGTTGGGAGCTGTCTTTCATCAAAATGGCAGTTTAAGAGTCCTACTGCCTGAGAAACTCTTGTTTTTTGAACGTGGTTCCTTGATAAGTTGTCAGCCATGAGGGAAAGAGAATCCCCCCCTTTCAGTGACATTCCTGAAGGATCTCTGGAGGTGTAGGTTTAGGAAGGAGAAAGGATCTCTCCCCCTTGTATCATTATCTTTCCTCCTTAGAGGGTGATATCAACAGCCTTAGATTGTGGTTTCATCTTTAGTTGTTCTGGATAGATTCTCACTACATCAGGAACCAGCTGTCCACTGATGCTTCTCTAGAGAGTCAGAGAATGAGGTACCTCAGAGGGAAACCAGAGGCCAAACACCAGTTTAGCCAGATTTTGACCTGACCTGCATAGTCTGACATAGTTCCATCAAAAAAGGCCAGTGTTGTCTGTTCTGGCCCTTAGCTACTCTTCAGAGTTACACTAGTATTAACAAAGAGCTGACTGATCTGTAAGTTTCAGTCAAAAATGCTGGGTTTGAAGTTAATGTAGTCAATCTGATGTCACCCTGATTAGTAAAGGTGGCCATATTTGAACAAGTGGGTGGAGCAGTAAAAGATTGAGTGGGAATAAGGCTGACACAAGACTATTTCATAACTTCAGTGTTTGTGACATGAAGGTGTGGTCATGAACATGCGAGGTGTGGCACTGGGATGTATGGGTGACCTCCAGAGGGCAGCAGAGAGCTACAAGGCTGCTGTGGACACCTGTCAGGAGTATGAGGACATGGCGAACTGGGCTGTGGCTCAGGCTAACCTCGGTAAGACGATAAATGACATCATTTTTGTTATAGATGAGGCAAAATTAACAACCCCTATTCCAACAAAAGTTGGGTCACTGTGTAAAATGTAAATAAAACCAAACTAATGACCAAACTTTCCTGTCCCGGTCTGCTGTGAGCTGACGTTGGTTTTTCCTTGTGCAGGGCTGCTGAGTCTGAGGGCCGGATCTAAAAGTCTGGCTCAGACTCACCTGTTGGAGGCCGTACAGCTCTTCTCTGAGCTCCAGGATGAAGACCACGCGGAGAACTTCATTGCTGTACTGCTGGAGCTGGGGCAGCTCTACGTCGCCCAGCAGCAGGTGGATTATGGGAAAGGATGCTACGAGTGGGCTCTCCTGCTAGCCATCAACACTAACCTGTTGGACTGTACGTGCACACCTGTTCAGATAAATCCCTCTTTTTATGACTATACTCTAACCCCACTGATGATCCTCAGGTCAGCTGGCTGCCACCTCAAAGCTGATCCATCTCTATGGCTCGAAGAGTCCTGACCAGGTCCAGGGTCTGGTCTACAGTCAACACATGGTCCACCTGCTGAGACGCAGGGGGGACAGAGGACAGGAAGGAGGCGCTCTGGAGGCGGTGAGCAGACTGTACCTGAGCCTAGGAACTCACAGGTGAGAGGGAGGCTCGAATACATCGATCAGAACTACCTTCATTATTCCAATTAATAAGAAATGATCTACTATAAAGTCAGGAATTTAAGTCACAGTCAGAAAGGTAAAAACAGTTTCAGCCATCCACCTGTGTGACCCAACCCTAATGTTAAAATGTCTCAGTTTAAATTCTGACATGTTGTTTATGTTCTATAGTCAATCAAATATAGGTTTATGACTATCACTGACTTCTGTTTTTATTTATATTTTACACAGCATACCAACTTTTTTGGAATAGGGGTTGTATATTTTGTAGCTCAGCTTTACCTCCTTACATCCCTGAATACTTTCTTAAGACAGCGATCATTCTTGAGCATATTAAATGTTGAATGAATCCCTGATCTGAAGGATTATGGCATGGTTATTGTGGATGTCTGCAGGGCCTACAGGGCGGCTCTGGACCACACCAAGACCAGTCTGGGTATTTTCATTGACCTGGGCTGCAGAGAGAAGGAGGCACTGGGCTGGCTTCAGGCCGGGAACATCTACCACCTACTGGAGCAGACTGAGCTGGTGGACCTGTATGTTCAGGTGTGAACAGCGCTCGTTCATGGTTGTCATAGTAACAGTTAGATTTATATATATTTGCATCATGTGTCTGTGTGTTCAGGTGGCGCAGGATGTCGCTCTGAGTACTGGAGACACCAAGTTCATCCTGAAACTTCTAGAAGCTGCCGGAGACATTTTCTTCAACAGCAGACGAGACCGAGACAAGGCCATCCCCTTCTATAGAGTAAACACTCAATAACACATACTAGTATTATTTATACTGATCTATAAAGGACAGAGCATTTACAAGACACTTAGTCATTCAGCTACAGCTCCAGATTCCCTCGTAGTTCATTTTCTTTTCCCACCAAAAAGGCAGGAACAATAGGAGGGAGACAAGTCTAAGAGAGGAGGGAAAAAAGTTATCAAATGGAGGGGAAACACAAAAAAATTGAAGGAAAACGTCAAAAAATTAAAGGAGAAAGCCCCCAAAATGAAAGGGACCTCAGCAAAAAAAAAACAAAAAAAAAACAAAAAAAAAAAAACAAAAAAACATTAGAGAAAAAGGGCCTTAAGTGGAGGACAAAAGCCCTAAAAGTGGTGGGGGGTGGGTCAAAAGAAATTGTTAAAGGAGAAATGAAACAAAAATGGAGTAGAAAAGCCCTTAAAACATCCTCAGCTTCCCCAACATTCCTTTGTCCTCCTTTGAGGATGATGCCATCCTCTAAGGCCTTATAAAGATTCCATCCTTGCCTTTGAAGATGATGTCATCCTTTAATGTTTATAAACATTCCATCCTAGCCTTTGAAGATGACTGTCATCCTTAAAAGCACATAAAATTCCATCCTAGCCTCTGAAGATGATTTCATCCTTTAAAGTTTATAAACATTCCATCCTAGCCTTTGAAGATGATTTCATCATTTAAAGCTCATAACATTTGATCCATTGCCCTTGAAGATGATTTCATAATTTAAAACTCATAACATTTCATCCTTGCCTTTGAAGATGATGTCATCCTTTTAAGCTCATAACACTCCATCCTAGCCTTTGAAGATGATGTCATCCTTTAAAGTTTAAAACATTCCATCCTTGCCTTTGAAGATGATGTCATCCTTTAGGGCTGTATAAAAATTCCATCCTTGCCTTTTGCATGCAAGCCAGTCTAGGCCCCTACTTGTCAGTCGATTCTAAGCAGTGCTGACCATGTTTATTGTCTAAATGGATGTTAACCTGTCCTTTTAAAGCTTGTTTATGACAACCTGAGGGGGAAAAGCTGTTAAAGAGGACTTTACTGGCCTCTTAGTTGGTGGATAACTAGCCTCCATTCATTCCTATCAACATGTCGTGACACCGGGCCACGGTCAGAGAGCCTCAGAGAGGATTTATGGGCTGTTGTTAAAATCAGAGAGGGACAGATCTTCCCCTAAAGAGACGTCTTCGATATCTGATTGGCTAAAGCCTAGGGTGTTAACAGAGCTTGTCTCTGGTCTGTCTGTGTCTTTTTCTGTAGGACCGAGCTCTGCCCATCGCTGTAAAGAGCAGCAGCGTGTCGTGCCGACTGCGTCTGTGTAACAAGCTGACTGAGCTGATGCTTGGTCTGGAGATGTTTGCAGACGCCCTGGAGTTCGCTCAGATGGCCCTCGACATCAGCATCACTCTGGGTACTATGACACAGAGGTTTTCAAACTTTTCCCCCCCAAGGCATAGAAAAGAATCCAGCAAGAATCTCAAGGCCCACCATAGATAGATAGATAG
>NW_024571696.1:30000-140276 GCF_018320785.1 Cheilinus undulatus
AAAAAAGGAATAAAAATATGAACATGGAATTAAAGAATATAAACATTAGAATGAGAGTCAACAATATAAATATAAAAAAGGAAAAAATATAAAAAATGCAAAAATGGGAATAAAAATTTTACAATGGGAATAAATAAAAACGTGAAAATTGGAATAAAGAATACAAATATGATTATGGGAATAAAAATTAAAAATGTGTATTTTTCAGTTGATTCTCGATTTAAAGAAACTGCTGTTTACTATTAGCATCAAACCAAGTGATGGACAACATGACAGCCACAGAAATATTTAGGTTAAATATCTCAGTCGCCCCCTTGTGGCTGGCTGCGATGTAGGCACTGATCTCACTGATGGAGTTTAAAAAATGAGTACATTTGAATTAAAAATATATATACAAAAATACGTAAATTAGACCATTGTGAAACTTTCTTCAGTTTATTTGAAAGTCCGGCCCCCAAAGTGCCTGTTTAGGAAAAAGCTGGCCCTCGTACAAATGCAGTTGATGACCCTGACATACGGGAGGTTCAAATGAATCAGCTCCTCCCAGTCATATTAATACTCATGTAGCCTTGGAAGCTAATAAATATAATTATAGAAACATAAACATCATTACTGTACACACACACCGTTACCCAACATCATAGTGACACACACTTATTTCAGTGGAGAGGCAAAAAAATGTAGAAAGTGTGAAATTTTGCTGCATGCTTTGAATGGGAAAAAGTAGTGCCATCTGGTGGACAAATACAAAGATTAAAAATTGAAAGCTAATAGTCCAAAAGGAAATCTGAACATATATTGAATGCATTAGTTTATGTTCATATCAAAGTGGGATCAAAAATTATATTTTTAGTAGTTTATATTGGGACATTTTTTGGTCCTTGGGGACAAATGTTTTTGTGTAGCTTAGCCACTTTAGGCTCATTTAAGGAACTGAGGCCACAATTCTAAAAACTTTGAAAAATGTGGCAAATTTGAGCTATATTCATTCAACACAGCCAAGATGGCCTGTAAATAAAAAAGTGAATGACAGAGAATGTCTCCTAAGGGTTAACCCCTTAAGCCCTAGCAGGACCAAACTTGGTCCTGCTTGCCTTGGTCCAAACAAACTTGTTCTGTGAACGCTATTTTTGCACAAAAGTAGTCATGTTACACATCAAATTAAACAGAAGAAGCTCAGGTACAAGCTCAAATAATATGGATATATATGCTAAAATATGGGATACATATGCTAAAATATGGGATACACATGCTAAAATATGTGAAACATATTCAAAAATATGGGATATATATGCTAAAATATGTGCTACACATACTAAAATATGGGATATATATGCTAAAATATGTGCTACACATGCTAAAATATGGGATACACATGCTAAAATATGTGAAACATATTCAAAAATATGGGATATATATGCTAAAATATGTGCTACACATGCTAAAATATGGGATATATATGCTAAAATATGTGCTACACATGCTAAAATATGTGCTACACATGCTAAAATATGTGACACATATTCAAAAATATGGGATATATATGCTAAAATATGTGCTACATATGCTAAAATATGGGATATATATGCTAAAATATGTGATACATATTCAAAAATATGGGATATATATGCTAAAATATGTGCTACACATGCTAAAATATGGGATACATATGTGAAAATATGGATATATGATAAAATATGGGATACATATGCTAAATTAAAGCTGCAAGCAGCATTGGCCGGGTCCTCGGTCTGTCGCACGTCCCTCTTGCCCGTTTGACCTCCACTTTGAGGGTTTCATCTCTCTTTGACCCTTTGACCTGCTCAAAGTTAGACTGAGGTGTGTCCCTGCAGCTCTGTCAGGAGCCTCAGACTTTATAATGGGTGGGTATTAGACATTCCATTTTCCCGCCTTCAGTGAGTCACATGACCAGCTGCACGGTAAGCTTATTGTAATGTTCAAAAAACCTGCATCTGTAAGACACACAAACACACACTCATGCGCGCTTCACGCGCTAACACACATAAATGCACCATCTCTCCCATTCACTTCATATGGGATATGTGTGGCTGTCTTTGGCGACTGACGTCGCCAAAGACTTTATGGGGGACTGTATGTGGATGAGAAGCCACCCACAGTCCCACCATCCCGTTACAGCTTTATTTAAATGGGCTGCTTTATTGGAACAGCTCCATGTGTGTGCGTGATCAGAGCTCATTAAGGGGCTTCCCCTGGTTGCCATGGTAACTAATGCCTGCATTCCAGGTGCTTTCATCTGTCAATCAGTGGATGACATCATCACTAACTGCTTTCTTGATCAGGAGTGAAATTGACTGAAATCTTTTTGAATCTCACCTCACAGATGCCACAATTTGGACTAATTCTCTGTAAAAATAAGATTTTTTGAGGTAAATTTTGTCAGGAATCCATCCATGTCATTTTTAAAGCTGTAGGACCTTTGGTTTTTTGTATAGAAGCCTAACTGCCACAGCTTATGCAGAGCCCTCCCTGCTGCCCCCATTCATTTGAATGGGAGCAGCAGGGAGGCCTTCTTTGGGGTTGACCAACTTTGAGGGCTTGGTTTTCGGAAACTGTTTGAGAAACAACAAATTCCTTCAGAACTTTTGTTCAGCATTGTCTAGTGTGTCTTCTCTGCGAGTTTCAAGCTGATACAATTTACGGCCTAGGACAAGATACATTTTGTTCGGAGCCCTTTTTTCCTGGAAAATTTTATTTTGAAAGGCAAATTGCCGGCTTCCTGTTTGAGATAGGTTAGGGGTGTCAGCGCGTGATTTGTGGGTCTCGATGAGACGAGCGTTTCAACGTTGGTTTGATCTCTCTACGACATTCCTACTGGCCGTGAGGGCTGTTTTAGTGTGCCTAGGTGGTGCATGAGAGCACATTTTGGCATGTTTGTGGTTAATTTTTTCATTTTATCAAATTTGTTGCCGATTCTGAGGTGTGTGCCAATTTTGGTGAGTATTTGAGCATGTTTGGGGGTCAAATTAAGGTTCAAAGAGGCGTGGGAATAATAATGAGAAGAAGAAGAAAAAAACGGAGCAGATACAATAGGGTCCTTGCTCCTCTAGCAGGAGCTAGAAGGGCAAGGACCCTAAATATGTGATACACATGCTAAAATATGTGATAAATATGCTAAAATATGTGATACACATGCTAAAATATGGGATACATATGCTAAAATATGTGATAAATATGCTAAAATATGGGATACACATGCGACAATATGGGATACACATGCTAAAATATGGGATACATATGCTAAAATATGGGATATATATATGATCAAATATGTGATACATATGCTGCAATATGGGATAAACATGCGACAATATGGGATATATATGATCAAATATGGGATACACATGCAAAAATGTGTGATTCATATGCTAAAATATGGGAAACAAATGCTAAAATATGTGAAACATATGCTAAAATATGGGATATAAATGCTAAAATATGGGATACACATGCTAAAATATGGGATATATATGATCAAATATGGGATACACATGCTAAAATGTGTGATACAAATGCTAAAATATGGGATCCATATGCTAAAATATGTGACACATATGCTAAAATGTGTGATACACATGCTAAAATATGGGATATATATGCTAAAATATGGGATACACATGCTAAAATATGGGATACACATGCTAAAATGTGTGATACTTATGCTAAAATATGGGATATATATGATCAAATATGGGATACACATGCAAAAATGTGTGATTCATATGCTAAAATATGGGAAACAAATGCTAAAATATGTGAAACATATGCTAAAATATGGGATATAAATGCTAAAATATGGGATACACATGCGGAAATATGGGATATATATGCTATAATATGTGATACACATGTTAAAATATGGGATATACATTTTAAATTTTGGGATACACATGCTAAAATATGTGAAACATATGCTAAAATATGGGATTTATATGCTAAAATATGGCATACACATGCAAAAATATTGGATACACATGCTAAAATATGGGATACACATGCTAAAATATGGGATACACATGCTAAAATATGGGATATACATGCTAAAATATTGGATACACATGCTAAAATATTGGATACACATGCTAAAATATTGAATACACATGCTAAAATATGGGATACACATGCTAAAATATGGGATACACATGCTAAAATATGGGATATACATGCTAAAATATGGGATACACATGCTAAAATATGGGATATACATGCTAAAATATTGGATACACATGCTTAAATATGGGATACACATGCTAAAATATGGGATAAACATGCGAAAATATGGGATATATATGATCAAATATGGGATACACATGCTAAAATATTGGATACACATGCTAAAATATGGGATACACATGCTAAAATATGGGATACACATGCTTAAATATGGGATACACATGCTTAAATATGGGATACACATGCTAAAATATTGGATACACATGCTAAAATATGGGATACACATGCTTAAATATGGGATACACATGCTAAAATATTGGATACACATGCTAAAATATGGGATACACATGCTTAAATATGGGATACACATGCTTAAATATGGGATACACATGCTAAAATATGGGATACACATGCTTAAATATGGGATACACATGCTTAAATATGGGATACACATGCTTAAATATGGGATACACATGCTTAAATATGGGATACACATGCTAAAATATTGGATACACATGCTAAAATATGGGATACACATGCTTAAATATGGGATACACATGCTAAAATATTGGATACACATGCTAAAATATGGGATACACATGCTAAAATATGGGATACACATGCTTAAATATGGGATACACATGCTTAAATATGGGATACACATGCTTAAATATGGGATACACATGCTTAAATATGGGATACACATGCTTAAATATGGGATATATATATGATAAAAATGAAAACAAAAAATAGGCCGAATATGAAATTTTCCATTTGCCAACTTAATTCTCTCTGATCCTGTAACTTATATACACATATTTACACTTGTGAACAATTCTCACCAGTGCCCTCTCATTCCTGTACCTGGATCATTCAAATAGACCTTGTAGCTCCAGAGTGACACTCATTAAGATGGCTGTGAATTTGGAGCAGTAGTCTCATAAAAGAGGCTATAGCTTAACATGAAAGCACGATGAACATCCTCATTCTAACGTGTTATTAAGCAGCGTGTCCACTGTCATCCATGCAGGACCCCTTTGACGCTGCAGGCTACTACCACCTGGCTCTGGCTGCAGCCATGGACCTGGGGAACAAACGCTTCCAGCTGCAGCTGTGCACACGCCTCGCCACCATCTACCACAACTTCCTGGTCGACCGTGAGCTCTCTCTCTTCTTCTACCAGAAGGCCCGAGCGTTCGCCGCAGAGCTGAACGTCAGGAGGGTGAACATCTCTCCAGATCAGACACAGAGCAGCTCAGTGGTAAAAATCGCCATGCAGTGAGAGGAAACGCCACGAGAAGAACAAAGGGAGAGAGCTGTATTCTTCTTTGGTACTAAAATAAGGTTTTAATTCTTGAAGGAAAGTCTGAAAAAACTTTATTGGATGGAATTTAACTGCTGATCATCTCTGTTGAAAATGGAGGCGTCGAAGGACTTTTAGAAAGTGCAGTTAATCACAGTTTTGGTCATTAATCACAGTGATTGCTTTTTAATTGCACTTTGCTGCTCTGATACTATGGTGCACCTATGATGAACATGGAGCTGATGTGGCTGGACGTTAACTGCATGTCTGTAAACACGTTTAACCCTGACAGCTGAGACCAACCTCTGCTGTTCACTCAGGTCTGTTCATCAATAAAAACAGGCCTTACAGATGTCTGATAGATGTCACTGACTGTTCTTCTCTAGATGCTTCCATGATTAGCCTGCTCCACTTTGTCAGACAGGTTCTACCTAAGCCACGGATGGCAAACTCAAGGCCCGGGGGACAAATGCGGCCTGCGGTGCAGTTTTACCCGGTCCACAAGATCATATCTGAATTAGCACTGGCCTGCTGCTATGAGGTCTGCAGATTTCATCCAGTAAAACAATGTAAACTTTACCTCAAAGACTGAAGAAAGCCTTGTTCATTTCTAAAAACCTGAAAAAGTAGAGGGTAGAAATAATTAGTTAAAAAGTCAGATTTTCATTTTGCATCCCAAGATTATGACTGAAACTTAGGATTTTGACTTTTTTCATATTTTGACCTTTTAAATACATAGTTTTGACATTTGTTCTCACATTGTGACCTTTTAGATTCACAGTTTTTCATTTTAAATCAAATCTTGTCCTTTGAAACTGCTAACTTTGACTTTTAATCCCATGTTTTCACTTTTCAAACTCCTGATCGAGAATTTTATCTCATTTTTTGACCTTTTAGAGGTAGAATATCAAATTTCATCTTCTATTTTGACCTTTAAACTCATGATTTTAACTCTCTATCTCATATATTTGCCTTTTAAAAACCTTATTTTGACCTTTTAACTTTGCATTTTGACCTTTAGGACTGATAAAGTTGACTTTTTATCTCAGACTTATTGATGCTATGACATTTTATCATTTTGACTTTTTTTTTTTTTTAGAAATCTTAAAATCATTTTTTATCACGGTCTAATTTCCTCTATAATTCATGACCTGTGAAAACACGATAGACAGTGTTCAGTTAAATCTTAGTCCTGTTCGGCCCTCAGGTTAGACCTAAATTCAGATTTCGGCCCCTGCTGTGATTGAGTTTGACACCACTAATTTAAGGCAGCGGTTCCCAACCTGGGCTCTGGGAACCCCAGGGTGGACACCAAAGATCTTAGAGGGGGCTCGAGGCTTTGTCTGCTCTGAAGCTGCCAAAATAAGATTTGCAAATATTGACTAAAACCATGATAGAGCAGTTTTTCAGTAGTTTATACAGAGGTCTTTGGATAAGAAAGGTATGTATAGGCCTTTTTAGGGTGCTATCAGTAAAGCAATTAAAATCTGTGTTGGTTTTTGGCTGCAGTGTGTCACTTTTTCTTCTCTCAGAAGGGGGCTCTGCCGTCCTCAGGAACATGTAGGGGGGCTCTGCTGTCCTCAGGAACATGTAGGGGGGCTCTGCTGTCCTCAGGTACATGTAGGGGGGCTCTGCTGTCCTCAGGAACATGTAGGGGGGCTCTGCCGTCCTCAGGAACATGTAGGGGGGCTCTGCTGTCCTCAGGAACATGTAGGGGGGCTCTGCTGTCCTCAGGTACATGTAGGGGGGCTCTGCCGTCCTCAGGAACATGTAGGGGGGCTCTGCTGTCCTCAGGTACATGTAGGGGGGCTCTGCTGTCCTCTGGAACATGTAGGGGGGCTCTGCTGTCCTCTGGAACATGTAGGGGGGCTCTGCCGTCCTCAGGAACATGTAGGGGGGCTCTGCTGTCCTCAGGAACATGTAGGGGGGCTCTGCTGTCCTCTGGAACATTTAGGGGGGCTCTGCTGTCCTCTGGAACATGTAGGGGGGCTCTGCCGTCCTCAGGAACATGTAGGGGGGCTCTGCTGTCCTCTGGAACATTAAGGGGGGCTCTGCTGTCCTCTGGAACATTAAGGGGGGCTCTGCTGTCCTCAGGAACATGTAGGGGGGCTCTGCTGTCCTCTGGAACATTTAGGGGGGCTCTGCTGTCCTCTGGAACATGTAGGGGGGCTCTGCCGTCCTCAGGAACATGTAGGGGGGCTCTGCTGTCCTCAGGAACATGTAGGGGGGCTCTGCTGTCCTCAGGAACATGTAGGGGGGCTCTGCTGTCCTCAGGAACATGTAGGGGGGCTCTGCTGTCCTCAGGTACATGTAGGGGGGCTCTGCCGTCCTCTGGAACATGTAGGGGGGCTCTGCCGTCCTCTGGAACATGTAGGGGGGCTCTGCTGTCCTCTGGAACATGTAGGGGGGCTCTGCTGTCCTCAGGAACATGTAGGGGGGCTCTGCCGTCCTCTGGAACATGTAGGGGGGTTTAAGGAGAAATGGTTTTGAAACACTGATTTAAGGGGTTTATTCATTCAGCAGGTGATGGTGTGGACAGTCAGACTGAACTCAGCTTTTAAAAAATGTGGTTAATCATAGTTAATCACTGTTACCTTATGATTTAACAAGGAGGATATGACTTTTTCACACAGGGACAGGTAGGTGTGGATGGCTCTTAATAAACAAAATCATGATCTATAAACAGACTTCTGAATTTACTCAGGATGTCTGTTCTTAACATCGGTTTGATAATCAGACATGTTGAAGTGTGATACATATGAATGTTGTGTTGATGTTTGGACCCAACATGAGCATGAAGCCCTACCACCAGCAGGTGCTGCACGCATGTCATCCTCCCTCCCAGGGCGGGGCGGGCGGTCAGAGTCCTGAGGAGCTGATGATAACTCTGAGGGTGGAGATTTAGAACCAAAGCAGAGTTTAAACACGTGTGGAAAAAGAAAACCTTCCAGACACACCTGATCTGATCCTGAAGATAAAAACACAGAGGAGAATGTGCAGACATTCTTCTCCACCTCTAAGTGTGAACATGTTTAGGTGATATTTGAAGGTTTTTAGACATGACAGAGTTTCCACTGATGACAAATATGCATGGATGCACACCCACTGCCCTCTGCTTCAGAACAGTCACATCTTTTAGTTTGTAAAGCTGGTTTATTCAAGATTTCTGCACTAATCTGGGACTATGTCCTCTTCACAATGTAAGCTGGGTGTGTGTGTATCAGTGGTTTATGGCTCTCTAACACACACTCTGTTCCCTCACCTTTTACCTGCCCAGGCTTTGGCTCACACCTGTGACGCTCACTGACATTGACTTCAATGATAACCCATCAATCACTCCATGAATCATTCGAGACTTTGAACCAAATATGAGACAATCACTATTTTTAGACTCAAACTTGTCTCCATCATGAACCATACAAATATGATTGCAGCAGTAAACTGATGCACTTTTGACCACCACACGTCATTTATGTCTAATGAATGAACAAGAGATTTTATTTCCAAACCTGTCGCGAGCTCAGAGCTTTGAATATTTCCTATAAAGTCAATAAAATTCTACACATGCAGCATTGGCACTATTAGGACTAATACTACTAAGACTACTACTAGTAGGACAAACACTGCTAGGACAAACACTACTAGGACTAATACTACTAAGACTAATACTACTAGGACGAACACTACTAGGAGAAACACTACTAGGACTAATACTACTAAGACTAATACTACTAGGATGAACACTACTAGGAGAAACACTACTAGGACTAATACTACTAAGACTAATACTACTAGGACGAACACTACTAGGACAAACACTACTAGGACTAATACTACTAAGACTAATACTACTAGGACAAACACTACTAGGACAAACACTACTAGGACTAATACTACTAAGACTAATACTACTAGGACTAATACAACTAGGACGAACACTACTAGGAGAAACACTACTAGGACTAATACTACTAGGACTAATACAACTAGGACGAACACTACTAGGAGAAACACTACTAGGACTAATACTACTAAGACTAATACTACTAGGACAAACACTACTAGGACAAACACTACTAGGACTAATACTACTAAGACTAATACTCCTAGGACAACCACTACTAGGACTAACACTGCTATGACAATCACTACTAGGACTAATACTTCTAAGACTAATACGACTAGGACAATCACTACTAGGACAGACACTCCTAGGACTTATACTACTAAGACTAAAACTACTAGGACAAACACTACTAGGACTAATACTACTAGGACTAACACTACTAGGACCAACACTACTAGGACAAATACTACTAAGACAAATACTACTAGGACAAGCACTACTAGGACTAATACTACTAGGACTAATACTACTAAGACGAACACTACTAGGACTAATACTACTACCACTATAACTACTGGGACAAACAATACTAGGACTAACACTACTAGGACAAACACTTCTAGGACTAAAACTACTAGGAGTAACACTATTAGGACTAATACTAGGAGGACTCCCACTATAAGGACTAACACTGCTATGACAACCACCACTAGAAATAATAGTACTAGCACTAGCACTTCTAGGACATGTACTACTAATCCTAGGAGGACTAACAGTACTAGGAGTTACAATACCAGGCGTTAAACTACTAAATCTAACACTACTAGGACAAGCATTCCTGGGACAGTCACGACTTGGACAACAACAGTAGGAATACTACTAGGACAACAACTATTAGGATAGACACTTTTAGGGCTAATACATCTTGGACAAACACTACTAGGACAATTACTTCTAGGACTAATACCACTAGGACTAAGACTACTTGGACAATCGCTACTAGGACTAATACTACTAGAACTAGTAGTACTAGGACCAATACTACTAGGACAAATACTACTAGGACTAAAACTACTAGGGATATAACTACTTTGAGAATCACCACTAATACTAATAAAACTAGGACTAATATAACTCGGACAACCACTACTAGGACTAATACGACTAGGACTAATACTACTAGCACTAAAAAGTCTAGGATAAATACTACTAGGACTAAAACTACTTGGACTTATCCTACTAGGACTAACAGTACTAAGAATAACAGTACTAGGACTAATCGTACTAGGACCAACACTACTAGGACAAACACTATAGGACTAATAATACTACAACTAATACAACTAGGACTACTACGACTCGAACAAGCACTAATAGGACTAACACTGCTAGAACTAATACTACTAGGACTAATACTACTAAGACTAAAACTATTAGGACAAATACTACTATGACTAATACTACTAGGACTAATACAACTAGGACTAATACTACTAGGACAAACACTACTAGGACTAATACTACTAAGACTAAAACTATTAGGACAAATACTACTATGACTAATACTACTAGGACTAATACAACTAGGACTAATACTACTAGGACAAACACTACTAGGACTAATACTACTAAGACTAAAACTACTAGGACAAATACTACTATGACTAATACTACTAGGACTAATACAACTAGGACTAATACTACTAGGACAAACACTACTAGGACTAATACTACTAAGGCTAATACTACTAGGACAATCAATACTAGGACAAACACGACTAGGACTAATACTACTAAGACTAATACTATTAGGACAACCACTACAAGGACTAATACTACTAAGACTAATACTACTAGGACAAACTCTACTAGGACAAGCACTACTAGGACTAATACTACTGAGACTAATACTACTAGGACAACCACTACTAGGACTAACAATGCTAGGACAATCACTGCTAGGACTAATACTTCTAAGACTAATACGACTAGGACAATCACTACTAGGACAGACACTCCTAGGACTTATACCACTAAGACTAAAACTACTAGGACAAACACTACTAGGACTAATACTACTGAGACTAATACTACTAGGACAAACACTACTAGGACTAATACTACTAAGACTAATACTACTACGACAAACACTACTAGGACTAATACTACTAGGACTAATACTACTAAGACGAACACTACTAGGACTAATACTACTACCACTATAACTACTGGGACAAACAATACTAGGACTAACACTACTAGGACTAATACTACTAGGACAAACACTACTAGGACTAAAACTACTAGGAGTAACACTATTAGGACTAATACTAGGAGGACTCCCACTATAAGGACTAACACTGCTATGACAACCACCACTAGAAATAATAGTACTAGCACTAGCACTTCTAGGACATGTACTACTAATCCTAGGAGGACTAACAGTACTAGGAGTTACAATACCAGGACTAAACTACTAAATCTAACACTACTAGGACAAGCATTCCTGGGACAGTCACGACTTGGACAACAACAGTAGGAATACTACTAGGACAACAACTATTAGGATAGACACTTTTAGGGCTAATACATCTTGGACAAACACTACTAGGACAATTACTTCTAGGACTAATACCACTAGGACTAAGACTACTTGGACAATCGCTACTAGGACTAATACTACTAGAACTAGTAGTACTAGGACCAATACTACTAGGACAAATACTACTAGGACTAAAACTACTAGGGATATAACTACTTTGAGAATCACCACTAATACTAATAAAACTAGGACTAATATAACTCGGACAAACACTACTAGGACTAATACGACTAGGACTAATACTACTAGCACTAAAATGTCTAGGATAAAGACTACTAGGACTAAAACTACTTGGACATATCCTACTAGGACTAACAGTACTAAGAATAACAGTACTAGGACTAATCGTACTAGGACCAACACTACTAGGACAAACACTATAGGACTAATAATACTACAACTAATACAACTAGGACTACTACGACTCGAACAAGCACTAGTAGGACTAACACTGCTAGGACTAATACTACTAGGACTAATACTACTAGGACTAAGACTACTAAGGCTAATACTACTCAGACAACCACTACTAGGAATGATACGACAAGGTCTAATACTACTAGGGCTAAAAATTCTAGGAAAAACACTACTCGGACTTAAACGACTAAGACTAATCCTACAAGGACAAACACTAATATGACAACCAATACTAGGACTAATAATACTAGGACAAATACTACTAGGACTAATACTACTAGGACAAACACTACTGGGACTAACACTACTAGGACTAATCCCACCAAGACCAACACTACTTTGACAACCACTACTAGAACTAATAATAGTAGGACAAGCACTGCTTGGACAAATACTACTAGGACAAACACTACTAGCACTAACACTACTAGGACTAATACCACTAAGACTAACACTACTAGGACAATCACTACTAGGACTAATACAACTAGGACTAACACTACTAGGACTAACACTACTAGGACTAATACTACTAGGACTAATACAACTAGGACTAACACTACTAGGACAAACACTACTAGCACTAACACTACTAGGACTAATACCACTAAGACTAACACTACTAGGACAATCAATACTAGGACTAATACAACTAGGACTAACACTACTAGGACTAACACTACTAGGACTAACACTACTAGGACTAACACTACTAGGACTAATACTACTAAGACTAACACTAATAGGACAATCACTACTAGGACTAATACTACTAAGGCTAATACTACTAGGACAATCAATACTAGGACAAACACGACTAGGACTAATACTACTAAGACTAATACTATTAGGACAACCACTACAAGGACTAATACTACTAAGACTAATACTACTAGGACAACCACTACTAGAACTAACAATGCTAGGACAATCACTGCTAGGACTAATACTTCTAAGACTAATACGACTAGGACAATCACTACTAGGACAGACACTCCTAGGACTTATACCACTAAGACTAACACTACTAGGACAAACACTACTAGGACTAATACTACTGAGACTAATACTACTAGGACCAACACTACTAGGACTAATACTACTAAGACTAATACTACTACGACAAACACTACTAGGACTAATACTACTAGGACTAATACTACTAAGACTAATACTACTACGACAAACACTAATAGGACAATCACTACTAGGACTAATACTACTAAGGCTAATACTACTAGGACAATCAATACTAGGACAAACACGACTAGGACTAATACTACTAAGACTAATACTACTAGGACAATCACTACTAGGACTAATACTACTAGGACTAACACTACTAGGACTAACACTACTAGGACTAATACTACTAAGACTAACACTAATAGGACAATCACTACTAGGACTAATACTACTAAGGCTAATACTACTAGGACAATCAATACTAGGACAAACACGACTAGGACTAATACTACTAAGACTAATACTATAAGGACAACCACTACAAGGACTAATACTACTAAGACTAATACTACTAGGACACACTCTACTAGGACAAGCACTACTAGGACTAATACTACTAAGACTAATACTACTAGGACAACCACTACTAGGATTAACAATGCTAGGACAATCACTGCTAGGACTAATACTTCTAAGACTAATATGACTAGGACAATCACTACTATGACAGACACTCCTAGGACTTATACTACTAAGACTAAAACTACTAGGACAAACACTACTAGGACTAAAACTACTGAGACTAATACTACTAAGGCTAAAAATTCTAGGACTAATCCTACTAAGAGTAATACTGCTAAGACAAACACTACTAGGACTAATACTACTAGGACTAATACTACTAAGACAAACACTACTAGGACTAATACTACTACCACTATAACTACTGGGACTAACACTACTAGGACTAATACTACTAGGACAAACACTACTAGGACTAAAACTACTAGGAGTAACACTATTAGGACTAATACTAGGAGGACTCCCACTATAAGGACTAACACTGCTATGACAACCACCACTAGAAATAATAGTACTAGCACTAGCACTTCTAGGACATGTACTACTAATCCTAGGAGGACTAACAGTACTAGGAGTTACAATACCAGGCGTTAAACTACTAAATCTAACACTACTAGGACAAGCATTCCTGGGACAGTCACGACTTGGACAACAACAGTAGGAATACTACTAGGACAACAACTATTAGGATAGACACTTTTAGGGCTAATACATCTTGGACAAACACTACTAGGACAATTACTTCTAGGACTAATACCACTAGGACTAAGACTACTTGGACAATCGCTACTAGGACTAATACTACTAGAACTAGTAGTACTAGGACCAATACTACTAGGACAAATACTACTAGGACTAAAACTACTAGGGATATAACTACTTTGAGAATCACCACTAATACTAATAAAACTAGGACTAATATAACTCGGACAAACACTACTAGGACTAATACGACTAGGACTAATACTACTAGCACTAAAATGTCTAGGATAAAGACTACTAGGACTAAAACTACTTGGACATATCCTACTAGGACTAACAGTACTAAGAATAACAGTACTAGGACTAATCGTACTAGGACCAACACTACTAGGACAAACACTATAGGACTAATAATACTACAACTAATACAACAAGGACTACTACGACTCGAACAAGCACTAATAGGACTAACACTGCTAGGACTAATACTACTAGGACTTATACTACTAGGACTAAGACTACTAAGGCTAATACTACTCGAACAACCACTACTAGGAATGATACGACAAGGTCTAATACTACTAGGGCTAAAAATTCTAGGAAAAACACTACTCGGACTTAAACGACTAAGACTAATCCTACAAGGACAAACACTAATATGACAACCAATACTAGGACTAATAATACTAGGACAAATACTACTAGGACTAATACTACTAGGACAAACACTACTAGGACTAACACTACTAGGACTAATCCCACTAAGACCAACACTACTTTGACAACCACTACTAGGACTAATAATAGTAGGACAAGCACTGCTTAGACAAATACTACTAGGACAAACACTACTAGCACTAACACTACTAGGACTAATACTACTAAGACTAACACTACTAGGACAATCACTACTAGGACTAATACAACTAGGACTAACACTACTAGGACTAACACTACTAGGACTAATACTACTAAGACTAACACTAATAGGACAATCACTACTAGGACTAATACTACTAAGGCTAATAGTACTAGGACAATCAATACTAGGACAAACACGACTAGGACTAATACTACTAAGACTAATACTATTAGGACAACCACAACAAGGACTAATACTACTAAGACTAATACTACTAGGACACACTCTACTAGGACAAGCACTACTAGGACTAATACTACTAAGACTAATACTGCTAGGACAACCACTACTAGGATTAACAATGCTAGGACAATCACTGCTAGGACTAATACTTCTAAGACTAATATGACTAGGACAATCACTACTAGGACAGACACTCCTAGGACTTATACTACTAAGACTAAAACTACTAGGACAAACACTACTAGGACTAAAACTACTGAGATTAATACTACTAGGACCAACACTACTAGGACTAATACTACTAAGACTAATACTACTACGACAAACACTACTAGGACTAATACTACTACCACTATAACTACTGGGACTAACACTACTAGGACTAATACTACTAGGACAAACACTACTAGGACTAAAACTACTAGGAGTAACACTATTAGGACTAATACTAGGAGGACTCCCACTATAAGGACTAACACTGCTATGACAACCACCACTAGAAATAATAGTACTAGCACTACAACTTCTAGGACATGTACTACTAATCCTAGGAGGACTAACAGTACTAGGAGTTACAATACCAGGCGTTAAACTACTAAATCTAACACTACTAGGACAAGCATTCCTGGGACAGTCACGACTTGGACAACAACAGTAGGAATACTACTAGGACAACAACTATTAGGATAGACACTTTTAGGGCTAATACATCTTGGACAAACACTACTAGGACAATTACTTCTAGGACTAATACCACTAGGACTAAGACTACTCGGACAATCGCTACTAGGACTAATACTACTAGAACTAGTAGTACTAGGACCAATACTACTAGGACAAATACTACTAGGACTAAAACTACTAGGGATATAACTACTTTGAGAATCACCACTAATACTAATAAAACTAGGACTAATATAACTCGGACAAACACTACTAGGACTAATACGACTAGGACTAATACTACTAGCACTAAAATGTCTACGATAAAGACTACTAGGACTAAAACTACTTGGACTTATCCTACTAGGACTAACTGTACTAAGAATAACAGTACTAGGACAAACACTATAGGACTAATAATACTACAACTAATACAACTAGGACTAATACGACTAGGACTAGCACTAATAGGACTAAAACTGCTAGAACTAATACTACTAGGACTTATACTACTAGGACTAAGACTACTAAGGCTAATACTACTCGGACAACCACTACTAGGAATGATACGACAAGGT
The DNA here is from genome assembly GCF_018320785.1 of Cheilinus undulatus. NCBI lineage: Eukaryota > Metazoa > Chordata > Actinopteri > Labriformes > Labridae > Cheilinus > Cheilinus undulatus. Next base: position 46,978 of record NW_024571696.1, read on the forward strand.
CTAATACTACTAGGGCTAAAAATTCTAGGAAAAACACTACTTGGACTTAAACGACTAAGACTAATCCTACAAGGACAAACACTAATATGACAACCAATACTAGGACTAATACTACTAGGACTTCCACCACTAGGACTAATACTACTAGGACTAACATTACAAGGACTAACACTACTAGGACTAATAACTACTAGGACAAATACTACTAGGACTAATACTACTAGGACTAACACTACTAGGACTAATACTACTAGGACTAACATTACTAGGACTAACACTACTAGGACTAATAATACTAGGACAAATACTACTAGGACTAATACTACTAGGACAAACACTACTAGGACTAACACTACTAGGACTAATCCCACTAAGACCAACACTACTTTGACAACCACTACTAGAACTAATAATAGTAGGACAAGCACTGCTTAGACAAATACTACTAGGACAAACACTACTAGCACTAACACTACTAGGACTAATACTACTAAGACTAACACTACTAGGACAATCACTACTAGGACTAATACTACTAGGACTAACACTACTAGGACTAACACTACTAGGACTAATACTACTAAGACTAACACTAATAGGACAATCACTACTAGGACTAATACTACTAGGACTAACACTACTAGGACTAACACTACTAGGACTAATACTACTAGGACAAACACTATTAGGACTAACACTACCAGGACTCAAACCACTAGGAGTAACACAACTAGGACAAGCACTACTGGGACAACCACTTCTAGGACTATTACTGCTAGGACAATCACTACTAAGACTAATGCTTGTAGGACTAATGCTACTTGGACTAATTCTACTAGGAGAACCACTATTAGGACTAATACTACTAGGACAAATAGTACTAGGGCTAATATTATTAGGACTAATATTACTAGGACAACTACTACTAGGACTAATGCTACTACGACTTACACTACTAGGACAAACACTACTAGGACTAATACAACACATCTAATCCTAGTTGGACTAACACTACTAGGACAAGCAATACTAGTACAAACATGAGTAGGACTTATCCTACTAGTACAAACACTTCTATCACTATTAGTCGTAAGACTAATACTTCTAGGGCTAATACTTCTTGGACAAGCACTACTAGGGCTCATACCACTAGGACTAAAACTACTCGGAACAACACTACTAGGACTAATACTACTAGGACTAACACTACTATGACAATCACAACTAGAAGTAATACTACTACGACTAAAACTAATAGGACAATCACTACTATGACAACCACATCTAGGACCAACACTACGAGGACTAAACCTACTGAATCTAATACTATTAGGAAAAACACTACTAGGAATAATCCTACTAGGACTATTACTACTAGGACTAACACTACTAAGACAATTCCCACTAGGGCTAATACTTCTAGGACAAACACTACTAGGACAACCGCTACTCGGACTAATACTACTAGAAATGGTACTACTATAACTACTACTACTAGGACAAGCACTACCAGGACTGATACTACTAGCACAAATACCACTAGGACAATCATGACTAGGACAACCACTACTACGACAAATACTCATAGGACAAACACGACTAGGACAACCACTACTAAGACGTGTACTACTAGGACTAATACTACTAGGACTATTACTTCAAGGACTAACACTACTAGGACAAACACCACGTGGAGTAACACTACTAGGACAAACACCACGTGGAGTAACACTACTAGGACATACACCACTTGGACTAATACTACTAGGACCAACACTACTAGGACTAACACTACTAGGACTAATGCTACTAGGACTACTTGTCTTGGGACCAACACTACTAGGACTTACACTACTACGACTAATCCTACTAAGACCAACACTACTTTGACAACCACTACTAGAACTAATAATAGTAGGACAAGTACTGCTAAGACAAATACTACTAGGACAATCACCACTGGGACTAATACTACTAGGACTAATACTACTAGGACTGACACTACTAGGACTGACACTACTAGGACTACTTCTGTTAGGACTAGCACTGCTTGGACTAATACCTCTTGGACTAACTGTTTCTCCAGCCTGTTGTTGCCCTATCCCGTCTTGAGTCTGGACTCATGAGTCTGCTTTCTGCTCTTAAATTAAAGCCTATATTTCATAAAATGGTAAAATGTCTCAGTTTTAACATCTGATTATTGATTGTCTCTATTGAATTAAATATGGGATTCTGAGATTTAATGTCATTGACTTCTGTTTTCCTTACATTTTACACAGCCACTCAACTTTTTTTTTATTCGGGTTTGTACGAAGTTGTGTCTTCTACAGGACCATACATCTTCATTTTCTCATGTCCTACCTTTTTCATTTCAAGATTTGAAGTACACTCATTGTGGCAGTGAATCGTGAGATCAACCAATCAGAGACGTCAAACACTCTAGAATTGTGGGTTATGTACTGCTGTTGTCCATGTTTTTCTTAAAATGAAGTGAATCATTGAATTAATGTCTTCTCTGTGCCCTGTTTCCTGATTTCTGCCTTCCTCCCAGGATTCCCTGCTCTTTAGAGGTTCTCCCCTCTCAGACTTCCTGGAGGGTAATCCTCGCCGCCGCTGTCATGATAACGCTCAGGTTTATCCCATGGGCATGTCAGCGTGGTCATTACAGTGTGTCTCACATGTTTATGGTTCTAATCAGAGTGGTAGTACCAGGTACACTCCACATCTTTATGTAACATGGATGTGAGGCATTCATGCTCTGGTTGACTATAAAAGTTTTCTGTTTTATCAATAAATGTCATAAAGTTTAACCGTCATGCCGTTATATAATCAATGACTGGTGTGAGTAAACAAAACCTTTATCTGAGAGGAAGACTCATGTTCCTGTTTCTACCACAACTACCTCCAACTGAACTATCAGACATCCACTTTTCATCAATAATCCATTATCAATATGACCATTATCATTTATTATCATGTCATGTCCTTCTTTAAGATGGAGAAGTAGAAATCCTCTAAACACTCAAAAAATGACATTTTCATGTTTCTTTCCTTTTCACCTTTTCACTAATATACACAATATATTTTTGTGTTGTTTGACCAAATCATTTTGGGCATGATTTTCCTTTTAAAATGTCCCTTTTCTTTAAATTCCCCCAGTATGTAAACTATTCTCTACTGCTGCACTGCCTGGATCAACTTTTACGATGAAGCAGGCTAAAATAACATTTATTATTAAGGAATATCACCAGATTTAATCAACACTTTGAGTAGGGAAGAATCTGATGGTGCCTTTAAAGATGACATAATGATTTTAACACTATAAAACATTCTATTCCACTTTCCTCCGATTTTGATGTCATCCTCTGATGACTGTAAATATAGTGCTCCGGTGTCCTTTGAAGATGATCTAATGCATTGATGTCTGTAAAACATTCTATTCCAGTTTCCATTGAAGCTGATATCATCCTTTGATGTCTGTAAAACATTCCATTCCTGCCTCTAATGATTAACCTGACATGCCAGACTGTTTTGTATCTATTGCGGGTATATATATATTTCACATTCATAGAGCTGGGAGGGGATCTGCTAGCATTATATGGGGCTGAAAGTATTATATTTCCCCACAATGATGTTTAAAGTTCATCATGGAGTGAAAATATTGAGTATTTTCACTTTGAATTGTAGCTGTATCAGAATCAGAACTAGATCCTGATCCAGCTCACTAACATGCTCAAGTCCTGTTCTTCCTAAAACACGATCATGAGTATTTCTCTTTATTGTGAAGACAAAGTCTGTTTCTATCTGAACACAATCATAGCAGGCTGATAGCTAGATGATTTACTGCTCTGTGTTTATGATTTGATTAGCGTATCAGTGGAATATGACAGCATTCAATAAGAGGAGTAGAGATGGACTCTAACCAGGGTCTGTGAAAAAGACAACGCCCACTGCCACCAATGCACATTTAGAAAAACTCCATACATTTTAACTGTGAATCCATGGTTCCTACTGTTTGAAAAAAATTTTCAACACAAGTCTTAATATCAGTATGAGTAACCGTATCCACACTTTCCTTGTGTCTGAATTCTGACTTTGATCTCAGAACTCTGACTTTGGTCCGAGAACTCTGACTTTGACCCTAGAATTCTGACTTTGATCTGAGAATTCTGAATTAGAACCTAGGATTCTGAATTTGATCCTGGAATTCTGAGTTTGGTCTAAGTATTCTGACTTTGATCTTAGAATGTTGACTTATATTCTAGAATTCTGACTTTGATCCTAGAATTCTGACATTGATCCCAGAATTCTGATTTTGATCCTAGGATTCTGACATTGATCCCAGAATTCTGACTTTGATCCTAGAATTCTTACATTGATCTGATAATTCTGACATTGATCACAGAATTCTGACTGTGATCCTAGAATTCTGACTTTGATTCTAGAATTTTGACTTATATTCTAGAATTCTGACTTTGATCTAAGAATTCTGACTTTGATTCTAGAATTTTGACTTTTATTCTAGAATTCTGACTTTGATCCTAGTATTCTAACATTGATCCCAGGATTCTGACATTGATCCTAGAATTCTGACATTGATCCCAGAATTCTGACTTTGATCTGAGATTTCTGAAATTGATCCTAGAATTCTGACTTTAATCAAAGAATTCTGACTTTGATCCTAGAATTCTGACTTTGATCTGAGAAATCTCACTTTGATCCTAGAATTCTGACTTTGATCTGAGAAATCTCACTTTGATCCTAGAATTTTGACTTTTATTCTAGAATTCTGACTTTGATTCTACAATTCTGACTTTGATCTTAGAATTTTGACTTATATTCTAGAGTTCTGACTTTGATCCTAGAATTCTGACATTGATCCGGAATTCTGACATTGATCCCAGAATTCTGACTTCGATCTGAGAATTCTGGCTTTGATCCTAGAATTCTAACATTGATCCCAGAATTCTGACATTGATCCCAGAATTCTGACTTTGATCCCAGAATTCTGACTTTGATCTGAGATTTCTGACATTGATCCTAGAATTCTGTCTTTAATCTAAGAAATCTGAATTTGATCCTCGAATTCTGACTTTGATCTAAGAATTCTGATTTTGATCCTAGAATTCTGATTTTGATCCTAGAATTCTGACTTTGATCCTCGAATTCTGACTTTGATCCTCGAATTCTGACTTTGATCTAAGAATTCTGACTTTGATCTTAGAATTTTGACTTATATTCTAGAGTTCTGACTTTGATCTTAGAATTCTGACATTGATCCGGAATTCAGACATTGATCCCAGAATTCTGACTTTGATCTGAGAATTCTGGCTTTGATCTGAGAATTCGGACTTAAATTCTAGAATTCTGACTTTGATCTTAGAAATCTGACTTATATTCTAGAATTCTGACTTTTAACTGAGATTTCTGACATTGATCCTAGAATTCTGACTTTGATCTAAGAATTCTGACTTTGATCCTAGAATTCTGAATCAGAAGCAAAGAATTCTGAATTTGATCCTGGAATTCTGACATTGATCCCAGAATTCTGAGTTTGATCTTAGAATTTTGACTTATATTCTAGAATTCTGACTTTGATCCTAGAATTCTGACATTGATCCCAGAATTCTGACTTTGATCTGAGATTTCTGGCTTTGATCTGAGAATTCTGACTTATATTCTAGAGTTGTGACTTTGATCTTAGAATTCTGACTTTAATCCCAGAATTCTGACTTTGATCCTAGAATTCTGACTTTGATCCTAGAATTCTGGCTTTGATCTGAGAATTCGGACTTAGATTCTAGGATTCTGACTTTGATCTGAGAAATCTGACTTATATTCTAGAATTCTGACTTTGATCCTAGAATTCTGACATTGATCCCAGAATTCTGACTTTGATTCTACAATTCTGACTTTGATCTGAGAAATCTGAATTTGATCCTAGAATTCTGACTTACATTCAAAAATTCTGACTTTGGTTCTGGAATTCTGACTTTGATCTGAGAATTCTGACTTATATTCTAGAATTCTGACTTTGATCTGGGAATTCTGACATTGATCCTAGAATTCTGACTTTGATCTAAGAATTCTGACTTTGATCCTAGAATTCTGACTTTGATCCTAGAATTCTGAATTAGAAGCAAAGAATTCTGAATTTGATCCTTGAATTCTGACATTGATCCCAGAATTCTGAGTTTGATCTTAGAATTTTGAGTTATATTCTAGAGTTCTGACTTTGATCCAAGAATTCTGACTTTGATATGAGAATTCTGACTTATATTCTAGAATTCTGACTTTGATCTGAGAAATCTGACTTTGATCCTAGAATTCTTACATTGATCTGATAATTCTGACTTTGATCCTGGAATTCTGGCTTTGATGTGAGAATTCAGACTTAAATTCGAGAATTCTGACTTTGATCTAAATATTCTGGCTTATATTCTAGAGTTCTGACTTTGATCTTAGAATTCTGACTTTGATCCTAGAATTCTGGCTTTGATCTGAGAATTCTGACTTATATTCTTGAATTCTGACTCTGATTTGAGAATTCAGACTTATATTCTAGAATTCTGACTTTGATCTGAGAAATCTGATTTATATTCTAGAATTCTGACTTTGATCCTTGAATTCTGACATTGATCCTAGAATTCTGACATTGATCCTAGAATTCTGACTTTGATCTAAGAATTCTAACTTTGATCCCAGAATTCTGACTTTGATCCTAGAATTCTGACTTTGATCCTAGAATTCTGACTTTGATCTTAGAATTCTGACTTTGATCTCAGAATTTTGACTTATATTCTAGAGCTCTGACTTTGATCCTAGAATTCTGACATTGATCCGGAATTCTGACTTTGATCCCAGAATTCTGACTTTTATCTGAGATTTCTGACTTTGATTCCAGAATTCTGGCTTTGATCTGAGAATTCTGACTTATATTCTTGAATTCTGACATTGACCCCAGAATTCTGACATTGATCCCAGAATTCTGACTTTGATCCTAGATTTCTGACATTGATCCTAGAATTCTGACTTTGATCTAAGAATTCTGACTTTGATCTGAGAATTCTGACTTTGATCTGAGAAATCTGACTTTGATCCTAGAAGTCTGACTTTGATCCTAGAATTCTGACTTTGATCTAAGAATTCTGACTTTGATCTTAGAATTCTGACTTATATTCTAGACTTCTGACTTTGATCCTAGAATTCTGACATTGATCCGGAATTCAGACATTGATTCCAGAATTCTGACTTCGATCTGAGAATTCTGACTTTGATCCTAGAATTATGACTTTGATCCTAGAATTCTGACTTTGATCCCAGAATTCTGGCTTTGATCTGAGAATTTCGGACTTAAATTCTAGAATTCTGACTTTGATCTTAGAAATCTGACTTATAATCTAGAATTCTGACTTTTATCTGAGATTTCTGACATTGATCCTAGAATTCTGACTTTGATCTTAGAAATCTGACTTATAATCTAGAATTCTGACTTTTATCTGAGATTTCTGACATTGATCCTAGAATTCTGACTTTGATCCTAGAATTCTGACTTTGATCCTAGAATTCTGAATTAGAACCAAGAATTCTGAATTTGATCCTTGAATTCTGACATTGATCCCAGAATTCTGAGTTTGATCTTAGAATTTTGACTTATATTCTAGAATTCTGACATTTATCCAAGAATTCTGACATTGATCCCAGAATTCTGACTTTGATCTGAGATTTCTGGCTTTGATCTGAGAATTCTGACTTATATTCTAGAGTTGTGACTTTGATCTTAGAATTCTGACTTTAATCCCAGAAATCTGACTTTGATCCTAGAATTCTGACATTGATCCTAGAATTCTGACTTTGATCTTAGAATTCTGGCTTTGATCTGAGAATTCGGACGTAAATTCTAGAATTCTGACTTTGATCTGAGAAATCTGACTTATATTCTAGAATTCTGACTTTGATACTAGAATTCTGACTTTGATCCTAGAATTCTGACATTGATTTCAGATTTCTGTTTTTGATTCTAGAATTCTGACATTGATCCCAGAATTCTAAATTTGATCCTAAAATTCTGACTTTGATCCTAGAATTCTGACTTTGATCTGAGAATTCTGACTTTGATCCTAGAATTCTGACTTTGATCTGAGAAGTCTGACTTTGATCTTAGAATTCTGACTTTGATCTAAGAATTCTGACATAGATCTGAGAAATCTGACTTTGATCCTAGAATTCTGACATTGATCCTGGAATTCTGACTTTGATCTTAGAATTCTGACTTTGATCTTAGAATTTTGACTCATATTCTAGAGTTCTGACTTTGATCCTAGAATTCTGACATTGATCCAGAATTCTGACTTTAATCCTAGAATTCTGACTTTGATCCTAGAATTCTGGCTTTCATCTGAGAATTCTGACTTATATTCTAGAGTTCTGACTTTGATCTGAGAAATCTGACTTTGATCCTTGAGTTCTGACTTTGATCTGAGAATTTGACTTATTTTCTAGAGTTCTGACTTTGATCTTAGAATTCTGACTTTGATCCCAGAATTCTGACTTTGATCCTAGAATTCTGACTTTGATCCTAGAATTCTGACTTTGATCTGAGAAGTCTGACTTTGATCCTAGAATTCTGACTTTGACTCTAGAATTCTGACTTTGATCTGAGAATTCTGACTTTGATCCTAGAATTCTGACTTTGATCTGAGAAGTCTGACTTTGATCTAGAAATTCTGACTTTGATCCTAGAATTGTGACTTTGAACTTAAAATTCTGACTTTGGTCTGATAATTTTGACCCTGATCCTAGAATTCTGACTTTGATCCTAGAATTGTGACATTGATTTTAGAAACATAACTTCTTTCCACAGAACATTCTTAGCTGTGTCTCAGACTAAACCCTGAGTCTTTGTACCAAGGGATTTTTTTTTCTTAAACGATAATTCAGAGAAATATGACATTTTATATCAGTATGATTTTTTGTATTTCTACTCGTCTTTGTTCAGATACTAGTCTTCATATGAACCATACTGTTAGTCTTTGTTAAAGAATAATGTTTATATAAAAAAAATTCTTCATATCAATAGGATCTTGCCTGATCCTTGATTTTTATACAAGTTTTCTTATTTCAGACATCAAATATCGATGTTTAGACACTAAATCAAGTAACCAATCATGAAAACTTTTAAAAACGAGGAAGGAAATTCTTCAAAGATTCTATTATATTACAGATAAATCATTTAAAGAAGCTCCATGCTATGTACATAAAGATATTTCCTCTTTTTTGGTTGGTTTCTCTGTTCTTTTGCTGCTGATTAGCTTACAACACATTTCCTCCTCTTCCTCTGCTCAGTGTGATTGGCTCTCATTGGTTCTGTTGTTGATTAGTAGGTGTGGCCTAATCACATGCCCTGATCAGTGTATTTTGGCTTTTTCTTTAGAATGTGATCAGGGCAGGACTGAAATATCCTGCTTAAAATGGCAAGATTTAACATTTTATGTTAGAGGTGCCAGTAGGTGGCGCTACAGCTAATCCATGAAATAACATCTACATGTGTAGACAGACAGGGCTTGATCATACTAGTGACATTTAAAGTAAACCAGAGTTTTTTGATGCAAACTTCCTGTCAAATGGTGAGATATGAAATGGTCACCATCACCGCTGTTAATGTGTTTGTCAGTGTCATGTGACTGTGCTGATATTTTTTTCTTTACATGTGTGCTTGATAGAGTAAGAGGAATGACCAAACTGACTATTTGTGTCTCTTCCACTAGGGGGCACTCTAGTCACAACCGGAGGGGAAATCATAAATCACAACAAGAACATGTATTTTGGCCACAGGGGCCAGATGACCAGATGTGACCAGATGAAGGATTTTGAGGGATCAGTGAATTCAGAACATCCCTGACATTGGTGAGGACTGAAATAAAATCTGGGAATGATGTAGAATGATTGGGCTCCGATCATGGCCCCGCCCCGTGGAGAACACTCGTGGTTTACAGTTTTACATCATGTCTAGATTGAGCAAAACATTTCTTAAGTCAATTGGATAAAATCTCTCAGACAAAGTTTGTTAAAATGTGAAATGTGTCCATCAGCGAAAAACGCTCAAATCTGACCTCTGACCTCACAATGCTGACTTCCTGTACATTTCAGAGGAAGGTCCAGAGACAGGTTTTTTGTTTGTTTTTGACTGGCTATGATATGTTTGTATGCATGTATCTCTGACCCAGTCCCCAGACTGACCCTGCCAGGGGCGTAGCTAGGGATTTAGGGCCCCTAGAAAGAATATTACACAGGGCCCCTTTAGCTGGCTAGACAAGCAACAAATGTTGCCCCATTTTTAAAATATATAAGCATTTAATTGTTTTATAACCATAAGTTCCCTATTTATGAGCCGTATCTTCACTATTAAAGATAAATAACATGTACTTGCATTATTTTGCACCGCTGGACTACATTTGGACATTTTTAAGGGAGGAGCAGGGCCCCAGATGTATTCATTTAATCTCTTTTGATTCAATACTGACACTAATTATTAAGAAAAATTAAATAAAATTAAAGCTGCAAGCAGCATTGGTCGGGTCCTCGGTCTGTCGCACGTCCCTTATGCCCGTTTGACCTCCACTTTGAGGGTTTCATCCCTTTTTGACCCTTTGACCTGCTCAAAGTTAGACTGAGGTGTCCCTGCAGCTCTGTCAGGAGCCTCAGACTTTATAATGGGTGGGTATTACACATTCCATTTTCCCGCCTTCAGTGAGTCACATGACCAGCTGAGTCACTGAGAATCAGTGAGTGACATCATCACCAACTGCTCTTGTTTTCAGGAGTCAAATTGACTGAAATTTTTGTGAACCTCACCTCACAGATGCCACAATTTTGACCACATCTCTCTAAAAATAAGATATTTTTGTAGTAAATTTTGTCAGAAATCCATCCATGTCATTTTTTAAAGCTGTAGGACCTTTGGTTTTTTATGTAGAGGCCTAACTGCCACAGCAGTTCCACCGTGTAGTTATTTTGAAAGGCAAATTGCCGGCTTCCTGTTTGAGATAGGTTAGGGGTGTCAGCGCGTGATTTGTGGGTCTCGATGAGACGAGTGCTTCAACGTTGGTTTGATCTCTCTACGACAATCCTACTGGCCGTGAGGGACGTTTTAGTGTGCCTAGGTGGCACTAGAGAGCATATTTTGGCATGTTTGTGGTTAATTTTTTCATTTTATCAAATTTTTCGCCGATTCTGAGGTGTGTGCCACTTTTGGTGAGTTTTTGAGCATGTTTAGAGGGTCAAATTAAGGTTCAAAGAGGCGTGGGAATAATAATAAAAATAATAATAATAAGAAGAAGAAGAAGAAGAAGAAGAAGAAAACGGGCAAGGACCCCTTCTAGCTCCTGATAGAAGGGGTCCTCGGACCCTAATAACAGTAATAATAAAAATAATAATAACAATAATACTACTACTACTAATAATAATAACAATAACAATAAAAAAAAAAAATAATAACAACAACAACAACAACAACAATAATAATAATAATAATAATAATAATAATAATAACAATAATAATAATAAAAATAATAATAATACTACTACTACTACTAATAATAATAATAACAATAACAATAACAATAAAAAAAAAACAACAACAACAATTTTTATAATAATAACAACAATTATAATAAGAAGAAGAAGAAGAAGAAGAGGAAGAAGAAGAAGAAGAAGAACAACAACAACAATAATAATAATAATGATAACAACAACAATAATTTAATAATAACAACAACAACAACAATAATAATAATAATGATAACAACAACAACAACAACAACAACAACAATAATAATAATAATAACAATAATAATAATAATAATAATAAATATTATAATTATAAGAACAACAATAATAATAATAATAATGATAACAACAACAACAACAACAACAACAATAATAATAATAACAATAATAATAATAATAATAATAATAATAATAATAATAACAATAATAATGATAATAATAACAATAATAATAATAATAATAATAACAATAATAATGATAATAATAACAATAATAATAATAATAATGATAACAACAACAACAACAACAACAACAATAATAATAATAATAACAATAATAATAGTAATAATAACAATAATAATGATAATAATGATAACAACAACAACAATAAAAACAATAATAATAACAATAATAAAACATACTACTACTACTAATAATAATAACAATGATAATAATAACAATGATAATGATAATAATAACAATAATAATAATAATAATGATAACAACAACAACAACAACAACAATAATAATAATAATAACAATAATAATAATAATAATAATAATAATAATAACAACAACAATAATTTAATAATAACAACAACAACAACAATAATAATAATAATAACAACAATAATTTAATAATAACAACAACAACAACAACAACAATAATAATAATGATAATAATAACAATAATAATAATAATAATAATAACAATAATAATGATAATAATAACAATAATAATAATAATAATGATAACAACAACAACAACAACAACAACAATAATAATAATAATAACAATAATAATAATAATAATAATAATAATAACAACAACAATAATTTAATAATAACAACAACAACAACAATAATAATAATAATGATAACAACAACAACAACAACAACAATAATAATAATAATAATAACAATAATAATAATAATAATAATAATAATAATAATAATAACAACAACAATAATTTAATAATAACAACAACAACAACAATAATAATAATAATGATAACAACAACAACAACAACAACAACAATAATAATAATAACAATAATAATAATAATAATAATAATAATAACAACAACAATAATTTAATAACAACAACAACAACAACAATAATAATAACAATAATAATAATAATAATAATAATAATAATAATAACAACAACAATAATTTAATAATAACAACAACAACAACAACAACAACAATAATAATAATGATAATAATAACAATAATAATAATAATAATAATAACAATAATAATGATAATAATAACAATAATAATAATAATAATGATAACAACAACAACAATAATAGTAAAAAGAAGAAGAAGAAGAAGAAGAAAGAAATGGTCGAAGAACAATAGGGTCCTGACTGAAAGGACCCCTTCTCACTCTTGCTAGAAGGGGTCCAAGGACCCTAGAAACACTTTTCATTGCAAGCTTCTCAAGGGCCCCTCCCTACTGTGGGCCAGGGTAGTCGGTACCCTTTTCCCCCTTGTGCTACGCCCCTGGACCCTGCAGGACCTCTAAATACATGCATTTCTAGGGGGTTTATTTCTGAAAGGTTTTGGTGAGTTTCAGGGTTAAATTAGCAATTTACAGAAAATAAAAGAGTCTCAGCAGGGTCATGGTTCAGAGCTGGGCTCGTAGATCTGTTTGAAATGAAAGCATCTCTAAAGCTGCTGTCTTTATGGCCCTCTGCAATCACTCACACCCATCCAGCCATGACACAAAGTCTGGGTCATAAAGGGGGCCCGATAAGCTGGCTTCATATCCTTATCTACTATCTCCGCCTCCACAGCCGCCACCCTCTGAGACAGATATTTAACCTGAGGATCTGGACCAGCCTTCATCACTTTCCACATCCAGAGGAGAACCGGGGAGTCTAGAACCTTCTGATCCTTCTCAGCGCCTCTTCTACCTGCAGCAGACATCATGTGTACGGGAGCGTGCTCAAAGTTCATCGCCATCCCCCTCTACGTCCTGGCCCTGGTGTCAGTCATCTGTAACATCATACTCTTCTTCCCCGACTTCCAGACCAAGTACGCCGCCGAGGACCGGGATGGGAAGGACAGGATCACCGAGGAGGTGAAATACATGGGAGGCCTGATCGGAGGAGGAATCATGGTGAGATCTGATTGGTCTGATAGAAAACATCTGAGATAAAACAAAGTCATGCTCCGAAATGTTCTTAAAGAGAGAAATATTCCCAAAAAAGTGAAATACAATAGGACAAATCAGGAGGAAATATTCAATGAACCTCTAAAACAAAATACAGAAAACATGCAAACACGTTTTCATGTTTCATCAGTTATTTTGCATACCAAGAAAAAAATGTTTGCATTAATCCATTTGTCATTTTTTGTATTTATTAAGTTTTCAGCTTCATGAAATCACACGTTTAAAAATACCCGCAAAAGAATATTTGGTCCATAAATGTTTTTGACTTTGGTGAAATATTCCAGTGTTTAAAAAGCTACTAATGGAGAACCTATGGTGGCCCTGAGGGTCAACTGCAAAAAAAAAGCTCTCTGATCAAAAATCTGTGGTAAAAGACAGAAAAATTTTACTTTTTTCAATTCAAAACAAAGCATCGATTTTATGTTTCATGAAATTATCCATTTTAAACATCGTGAACCCAAATTTATGTAGGCAGGGAGAATTCTACGGCAGCCCCTGAATGTCGACTGCAAAAAATTCTCTGATTTAAAGAAAACCTGATGGACCACAAAAATATTTCATAGAGCAGAAAAAAATAGTAAAAAGCCGCAGATAAAAATGCACAGATCTCTGTGTTTAATATTTTTCAAAACACACTTACATTTTAACAAATGTTTCTTATTCATTTATTCCATGCTTTTCCCCCACGTTTTATATAAAAATACTGTGTTTGATTTTCATTTGTTGTCATTTTTCTTGGTTCATAAAAGTTTAGACTTTTGTAAAAAAAAAATTAATAATATCTGGGAAAATATGATATAGTAAATTCTCTGACCTACAGAAAATCAGTTCAGTCTAATGGAGAACAAGAAATGAACAAAAGAAAAAAAAATTTTTTATAAATTTCGGTCATCCATTTTTATGGATTTCGTTTTTTTGTTTGCTTGTTTGTTTGTTTTGGATTTTTTATTGTAATGAAAAAAATCAGTTGATTTTTAAAATTTTTGCATTTTTAATTATTTTTAGCATTTCAGGAGTTGCTCAAGCCTCACCTGTTTTTTTTTTTTTTTTTTTTTTTGCACATGATTGAAACAACTGTGATTTTTTTTCTACCATGATTTTTCTATCTTATTGAGGTTTTGTGACCTGCTGTCATGTTCCACAACATTTTGTATTTTTTTTTCAGTATGTAATTTTGCATTTATTTATTTTTTTCGACCTTTTGCTGCTGGCCCTCGTGGACACTGTAGCTTTTTGTCACTCAGTCCAGGTATAAACTAACTTATTGTCACTGTAGTACAGAATAATAACACAGTTGGACTGATCTAAACAGTTTGGATCAGAATTAAAGCTGAAAACGTTTTCTTCAATGATGTAGAAACAGGAAGTGACATTCTGAATTAAATCAACCACGTCTGTTTTGTTTTGTCACATGTTCGAGTCACGTGTACCTGAACTCTACTCAGAATCTACCTGAACGTCTGGCCAATGTGGCCTTCACCTTCTCGATAAAACCAGACTCGCTAAAAGGAGATAAAATATGACTTATTGATAGTCAAAGTTCAAATGTCGTTCATCATTATTTATGCGTTTGTTTCTTCTTGTTTTGTCTCTCAGGTCCTGATTCCTGCCATCCACATCCATCTGACCAGTGCTGATAAGTGCTGCGCTAACCGCTGTGGGGTATGAGTGAACCTTGGATTTTGATTTTTAGACGGTTGTTTATTCAGCAAACACGAAAGAAAAAAAGCTTTAATGGATCAGCTACATGGCCCCTTTCTACTTAAAAAAGAACTTTATGTTTTTCTATACTAGAAACAGGACTTTTTACCCATGTAGCATGACTTTTTCTCCATGTAGCATGACCCATGAAGCATGACTTTTGACCCATGAAGCATGACTTTTTACCCATGAAGCATGACTTTTTACCCATGAAGCATGACTTTTGATCTATGAAGCATGAATTTTTACCCATGTAGCGTGACTTTTTACCCATTTAGCATGACTTTTACTCATGAAGCATGACCTTTAACCAATTTAGCACAATATTTTATCCACTTTTTACCTGTGTAGCATGAATTTTTAGCCATGTGGCATGACTTTTTTTATCCATGAAGCATGACTTTTAAAAATGTAGCATGACTTTTTTATCTATGTAGCATGATTTTTGATCCATGTAGCATGACTTTTGATCCATGTAGCATGACTTTTTACCCATGTAGCATGACTTTTTATCTTTGTAGCATGACTTTTTACCCATGTAGCATGACTTTTTACCCATGCAGCATGACTTTTTACCCATGCAACATGACTTTCTTTTCATGTAGCATGACTCTTTACCCATGAAGCATGACTTTTGATCCATGAAGCATTACTTTTATCTATGTAGCATTACTTTCTATCCATTTAGCATGACTTTTAACCCATGAAGCATGACTTTTTTATCCACTTTTTACCCATGTAGCATGACTTTTACAGATGAAGCATGACTTTTTATTCATGTAGCATAAATTTTTTTTACCCATGTAGCATGACATTTATCAATGTAGCATGATTTTTTTTAATCCATGTAGCATTACTTTTTATCCATGAAGCATGACTTTTGATCCATGAAGCATGACTTTTTATTCATGTAGCATAAATTTTTTTTACCCATGTAGCATGACATTTATCAATGTAGCATGATTTTTTTAATCCATGTACCATGACTTTTTACCCATGAAGCATGACTTTTGATCCATGAAGCATGACTTTTGATCCATGAAGCATGACTTTTGATCCATGAAGCATGACTTTTTACCCATGAAGCATGACTTTTGATCCATGAAGCATGACTTTTTACCCATGAAGCATGAGTTTTGATCTATGAAGCATGACTTTTTACCCATGACGCATGACTTTTGATCTATAAAGCATGAATTTTTACCCATGTAGCGTGACTTTTTACCCATGTAGCATGACTTTTACTCATGAAACATGACCTTTAACCAATTTAGCACAATATTTTATCCACTTTTTACCTGTGTAGCATGAATTTTTTATCCATGAAGCATGACTTTTTTATCCATGAAGCATGACTTTTAAAAATGTAGCATGACTTTTTTTAAATCTATGTAGCATGATTTTTGATCCATGTAGCATGACTTTTGATCCATGTAGCATGACTTTATACCCATGTAGCGTGACTTTTTATCTTTGTAGCATGACTTTTGATCCACAAGCATGACTTTTTACCCGTGTAGCATGACTTTTTGCCCATGCAGCATGACTTTCTTTCCATGTAGCATGACTCTTTACCCATGAAGCATGACTTTTGATCCATGAAGCATTACTTTTATCAATCTAGCATTACTTTCTATTCATTTAGCATGACTTTTATCCACTTTTTACCCATGTAGCATGACTTTTACACATGACGCATGACTTTTTTTTCATGAAGCATGAATTTTTTTAACCATGTAACACGACATTTATCAATGTAGCATGATTTTGATCCAAGTAGCATTACTTTTATCCATATAGCATGACTTTTGATCCATGAAGCATCACTTTTTACCCATGTAGCATTACTTTCTATCCATGTAGCATGACTTTTTGCCCATGTACCATGAGTTTTGATCCATGAAGAATGACTTTTTACCCATGTAGAATAATTTTTGATTCATTAAACATGACTTTTGACCCATGTAGCATGACTTTTTATCTATGAAGAATTACTTTTTACACATGTAGCATGACTTTTTACCCATGAAGCATGACTTTTTCCCATGTAGCATGACTTTTGATTCATGTAGCATGACTTTATATCCATGAAGCATGAATCTTTAACCAAGTAGCAGGACTTCTGACCCATGTAGCAGGACTCTTTATTCACTTTTCACCCATGTAGCATGACTTTTTCCCATGTAGCATGACTTTTGATTCATGTAGCATGACTTTATATCCATGAAGCATGAATTTTTAACCAAGTAGCAGGACTCCTGACCCATGTAGCAGGACTCTTTATTCACTTTTCACCCATGTAGCATGACTTTTGATCCATGTAGCATGACTTTTGATCCATTTAGCATGACTTTTTACCCATGTAGCATGACTTTTTACCCATGTAGCATGACTTTTTACCCATGAAGCATGACTTTTTTTTAACCCATGAAGCATGGCTTTTTTCCCATGTAGCATGACTTTATATCCATGTAGCATGACTTTATACCCATGTAGCATGACTTTATATCCATGTAGCATGACTTTTTGATCCATCCTGACTCATCAGCTGACGATTTTTTGCAATAAGAATGACATTTTGTCCAATATGACCTTTTTTCAATAAAGACTAATTTTGTAGCAAATAAAAGAGGACTTTTCATCCACAAGGAAGGACTTTTTATCCAACCTGGATGACCTCCGTGTCCTCCATCCTACTGGGATTTTTTAACCATACATGTTATGAGAATAGTTTTTCAGAGCCAGTTAGATTTCACCTCTCTAAATATTTGAATATAAGCGCTAAACGTCCTGTTGTACCTTGACTCTGACTGTGCTGTTTGTTCCTTCCAGATGTTTCTGTCCATCGGCTTTGCAGCAGCTGGTGTTTTTGGCGCCATCTACAGTCTAAGTGTTGCAGCTCTGGGTCTTGCTAACGGCCCCACATGTCTCTTTATGGAACAGGGTGAACAGATTTGGGGCACACCCTTCGTCAGCAGGTACGTTTGGTCCTAAAGGATGGCCCCTGCTGGCGCTGGTGTCATTTGGCTAACGCTGTGTTTGAACCCTCCTCAGTAACGGGAGCTACCTGGGCAATAAAGACCTGTGGGACATATGTTTGGAGCCGAAGGATGTGGTGGGCTTTAACGTCAGCCTCTTCTCTACGCTGCTGGTGGCCGCCGGTCTTGAGCTCATCCTCTGTCTGTTCCAGATGGTTAATGGCCTGTTCGGATGTCTCTGTGGGACCTGCTCCGGGGGCAAAGAGGTGAGACCAGATCGGACAGAAGGGTCCAGGATACAGGACATCCTGGACCACAGATGTAGTCTTGAGTTAGGCCTTTAGGTCGTCACTATTTCTCATTAAATTCTTGGAGTCAGAAAGACAGGACATTATTACTAATCCAGATTGACATGATGAAGCCTGAACTCTTCCTGGTCCAGGGATCTAAAGCTGTCTTTGTTTTTTTTTTTTCCTACAGTAAGCTGAACTAAAACTCTCCATGAAAAAAAACACCACTGCTACCAACAACATGGTCTCCATCATCACAACCAAAGTCCACTGTCATTGTTGTCTATCACTCCTGTTAGTTTCAGTACGAATGGTCATCTAAATGAGGAATCATTTACAAGTATTTCATCATTCCTCTCACATTCATGACCAAACTGATGTACTTCTGTCTGTAAATGTTGTTTGTTAAAAATGTTTTATAATAAACTACCAACAAAGGCCCCCATTGGTTCTTCCTCTCTTTGGAACTTTAAGACCAACAGTACTTTCTTCATGTTGATGTATTTTGTGGGCAACTTTTGGATAAATGTGTTAAAGTGTTGCAGAGTGAAGGTGGCGTAATTCTATTTTAAATAAGAGGTCAGAAGCATCTTGAACGCTGCTGTCTAAGCGCTGAGGAGTGTGGAGGATCATTCCTGATCACCTGGTCTAACTTTGGGCCCTCAGACCAGTTTACTGAAGAGTAAAACCGATCCACCTGCAAAAATGCTAAAATTTGACCTCTGACATTCTGAAGCTCACTTCCTGTACATTCCAGAGGATGGTCCAAAGAGGTTTATTGTTGTCTACTTATTTCACATATGTGTACTGATTTTTGTGTGTAGCTCCTGTCCAGCCCCCAGACTGATCTCTGCCAAACAAATTAAATGTTGTTGTTTTATTCTAGCGGGTTCTGGGGCATGTTACACTCATAAAATGACACAAGCCCCTCTTTGATGTAACAAATTAAAGTTTAGTTTGCTCTATTTGAATCTATTTTCAAATCATAAAGGCAAACGAAAATGAAACTGTTGTGCTAATGTAAAATTTATAAACAGTTTCCCCTATGAGACTTATGCAATGTTACGGCCACTTGTGCGGTGTTACGGCTACTTGTGCGGTGTTACGGCCACTTGTGCGGTTTTACGGCCACTTGTGCGGTGTTACGGCCACTTGTGCGGTTTTACGGCCACTTGTGCGGTGTTACGGCTACTTGTGCGGTGTTACGGCCACTTGTGCGGTGTTACGGCCACTTGTGCGGTTTTACGGCCACTTGTGCGGTGTTACGGCTACTTGTGCGGTGTTACGGCCACTTGTGCGGTGTTACGGCTACTTGTGCGGTGTTACGGCTACTTGTGCGGGTAAAAATGGGCTTGGGCAGGTCGATATAATTTGGGCTGGTTTTCCTTAAGTTAGGCGGGTTTTTAACTGCATCTTAACAGACTGGTTTACACTCTTTATTGTTTTTTAGTTAAGTAAAATGACAGTTATGACGGGGAGTTCTCCTTGATGTCAGTGAACGTATCAAACTTACAGCAGCACTTCTAAAGCCTGTCAGTCACTCCTGTAGAGTTCAATGGAGGGAGCCGTGATCTGACTGAGAGAGAGCGCGTGTGTGCGAGAGATGGTTGTGTACGTCGTGCCGTGTGTGTTTTTATGTGTGTGCGTGCGTGTCTGCAAAAGAACAAAACGCTCGGAGACCGATAAAGATGGTAAATTTTGTTGTTTTTGGCGTAGGCTACGGCCCACAGTAGCCTGCACTGAGTTAGTGAAAGCTTATACAAAGCTGGAAAACATCCTGTTGTACAGGAAGAGTGCGGGTCCTGATAAAGTAGACAAAAAGTTAAGCGCTTCAGTATTATACATTATAGCTGTAAAGCATTGGAGTGCACAGCTGTCTTCCTGCATGGTGGAGGATAAGCAAAGCTTCACTTGGTCTCCTCTCTTTAACTTTGGCTTATTTATTGAGGCCAATATAGCAGGTTTCATCTTAGTTCTTTTACATGAAACATAACCGCAGGCGTCATGTCTGCCTGCTCCACTCTTCATTCATGTTAAAACAAAACAGGGCTTACACAGAGCGTGATGACGTAACACACGTATAGTGCAACCTTTTCCAGAACAGTACAATACATGGAGTAAGGGCGCCATCTAGTGACAACATTTAACAATAGCTAGCAAAACATTCTGGTGAGAGCAGTTCTGAGTTAGCCTCATGTTATTGAACTGCACACCCAGCTGCCACATACGCTGATGTAGACAGCTGCTATGATCAGATGTTTCTGTGCTCTTCATCGGTGTGTTAAAGGAGCAACCCCCAGCATCTAAAGGTGAGCTCACACAGTCATGTCTGTCTCCTGTAAATTATAACTGTCTATTTATCTCCCTGAAAGTGGAGTGTGTGTTTAACACTAACCAGTTTCTGTATCAGTGATATGAAATATACAGATTAATTCTGTTATGTTGTTGAGCTTCATAAGATCTGCCGTTTGTTGAGGACTAGAGATGCAGGTGGAGGTCATGCTCCTGAAATCAGTGTGTTGTGATGGTTGACTGTTGTTGCTTGTCTTTATAGGTGTTATTTTTGGTGTACTTAAGCTGTCAGTGGACTTTGATGGAGTTTTGTATGTTTGTCAAAAGAAAAGGCAGTAAATATTGATTATTGGGCGTTTTTTGTGCATTCTGGTGGTTTTTGGACAGGTTTTGGGCTGGAAACTATCAGCTGTATCTGGCAACACTGGTGCCCAGCCGAGGATGCCATACCTATTTGACTGTTTTTCCCCACAGAACTTGCTACATCGTAGCAATGGATTTAACATATATTTTGTATAAATAACGGTGTGTGACATCATAATGAAGGATGCCTGAAACTTCCCTCCTTATCTTCATGTCCTAGGACGGCATTATTACAGCAGTAAACTGTGCATCCTGATACTGCAGCTTAAATGGTGTCTAATTAAAGATAAAGTCAGAATATGAGGGTTTCTTTTTCCACTAATGAAACAAACACTTCAATAAAAGACTAAAAACCTTCTAAGATGACACAGCAAGAGATGAAACAGAGCAGTATTATTTGTTTTTGTCACAGATTTCAGGAAAAACTCAAAATGGAGGACTCAAATGCAGATAAAACAAAAAGATTTTAATAATCAAACAAACAAACTTACTCAAAATAAACCCAGGAATCAAACTCAAAGTCCATGAAACGAAACAAAACAGAATCCACGAGGAGCACGAGGAGTAACACGGGGAAGAACCGACAGACACAGGGAGACAGAGAGCTTAAATGCACAGGGAGTGATTAACAACAGAGGACAGGTGTGGACAATCAGACACAGGTGGAACTGCTGAAGGTAATCACAGTGGAGGGAAACTCAGGCAGGAAGCAAAACTGGAATCACACACAAGGGAAGGAAACTACAAAATAAAACAGGAAACATGGAACCTAACACAAGAAGCACACAAGGACTGAATGACAAAACTAAACACTAGAAGCTGAACAAAGGAAACACAGGAGGAGACAAAGAACCAAACACAAGGAGGGAGACTAAAACACAGGGAGGAAAACTGAACATGAGACACAGGGAGGAAAACTGAACATGGAATAACTAAACAAGAAGCACAGGAAGTAACTAAACATGAAACACAGGGAGGAAAACTGAACATGAAACACAGGGAGGAAAACTGAACATGAAACACAGGGAGGAAAACTAACATGAAACACAGGGAGGAAAACTAACATGAAACACAGGGAGGAAAACTGAACATGAAACACAGGGAGGAAAACTAACATGAAACACAGGGAGGAAAACTAACATGAAACACAGGGAGGAAAACTGAACATGAGACACAGGCAGGAAAACTAACATGAAACACAGGGAGGAAAACTGAACATGAGACACAGGGAGGAAAACTGAACATGAAACACAGGGAGGAAAACTGAACATGAAACACAGGGAGGAAAACTAACATGAAACACAGGGAGGAAAACTGAACATGAAACACAGGGAGGAAAACTAACATGAGACACAGGGAGGAAAACTGAACATGAAACACAGGGAGGAAAACTGAACATGAGACACAGGGAGGAAAACTAACATGAAACACAGGGAGGAAAACTGAACATGAAACACAGGGAGGAAAACTAACATGAGACACAGGGAGGAAAACTGAACATGAAACACAGGGAGGAAAACTGAACATGAGACACAGGCAGGAAAACTGAACATGAAACACAGGGAGGAAAACTGAACATGAGACACAGGCAGGAAAACTAACATGAAACACAGGGAGGAAAACTGAACATGAAACACAGGGAGGAAAACTGAACATGAGACACAGGCAGGAAAACTAACATGAAACACAGGGAGGAAAACTAACATGAGAAACAGGCAGGAAAACTGAACATGAAACACAGGGAGGAAAACTGAACATGAGACACAGGCAGGAAAACTAACATGAAACACAGGGAGGAAAACTAACATGAAACACAGGGAGGAAAACTAACATGAAACACAGGGAGGAAAACTGAACATGAGACACAGGCAGGAAAACTAACATGAAACACAGGGAGGAAAACTGAACATGAGACACAGGCAGGAAAACTAACATGAGACACAGGCAGGAAAACTAACATGAAACACAGGGAGGAAAACTAACATGAAACACAGGGAGGAAAACTGAACATGAGACACAGGCAGGAAAACTAACATGAAACACAGGGAGGAAAACTAACATGAAACACAGGGAGGAAAACTGAACATGAGACACAGGGAGGAAAACTAACATGAGACACAGGGAGGAAAACTAACATGAAACACAGGGAGGAAAACTAACATGAAACACAGGGAGGAAAACTAACATGAAACACAGGGAGGAAAACTGAACATGAGACACAGGCAGGAAAACTGAACATGAGACACAGGGAGGAAAACTAACATGAAACACAGGGAGGAAAACTAACATGAAACACAGGCAGGAAAACTGAACATGAGACACAGGGAGGAAAACTAACATGAAACACAGGGAGGAAAACTGAACATGAGACACAGGCAGGAAAACTGAACATGAGACACAGGGAGGAAAACTGAACATGAGACACAGGCAGGAAAACTAACATGAAACACAGGGAGGAAAACTAACATGAAACACAGGGAGGAAAACTAACATGAAACACAGGGAGGAAAACTGAACATGAGACACAGGGAGGAAAACTAACATGAGACACAGGGAGGAAAACTGAACATGAAACACAGGGAGGAAAACTGAACATGAAACACAGGGAGGAAAACTGAACATGAGACACAGGCAGGAAAACTAACATGAGACACAGGCAGGAAAACTAACATGAAACACAGGGAGGAAAACTAACATGAAACACAGGGAGTAAAACTAACATGAAACACAGGGAGGAAAACTAACATGAAACACAGGCAGGAAAACTAACATGAAACACAGGGAGGAAAACTAACATGAAACACAGGGAGGAAAACTAACATGAAACACAGGGAGGAAAACTAACATGAAACACAGGGAGGAAAACTAACATGAAACACAGGGAGGAAAACTAACATGAAACACAGGGAGGAAAACTAACATGAGACACAGGGAGGAAAACTAACATGAAACACAGGGAGGAAAACTGAACATGAGACACAGGGAGGAAAACTAACATGAGACACAGGGAGGAAAACTAACATGAAACACAGGGAGGAAAACTGACATGAAACACAGGCAGGAAAACTGAACATGAAACACAGGGAGGAAAACTGAACATGAAACACAGGGAGGAAAACTGAACATGAGACACAGGGAGGAAAACTAACATGAAACACAGGGAGGAAAACTAACATGAAACACAGGCAGGAAAACTAACATGAAACACAGGGAGGAAAACTAACATGAGACACAGGGAGGAAAACTGAACATGAAACACAGGCAGGAAAACTAACATGAAACACAGGGAGGAAAACTAACATGAAACACAGGGAGTAAAACTAACATGAAACACAGGGAGGAAAACTAACATGAGACACAGGGAGGAAAACTGAACATGAAACACAGGGAGGAAAACTAACATGAGACACAGGGAGGAAAACTGACATGAGACACAGGCAGGAAAACTGAGCATGAAACACAGGGAGGAAAACTAACATGAGACACAGGGAGGAAAACTGACATGAGACACAGGCAGGAAAACTGAGCATGAAACACAGGGAGGAAAACTAACATGAGACACAGGGAGGAAAACTGAACATGAAACACAGGGAGGAAAACTAACATGAAACACAGGCAGGAAAACTGAACATGAAACACAGGGAGGAAAACTAACATGAGACACAGGGAGGAAAACTGAACATGAAACACAGGGAGGAAAACTAACATGAAACACAGGCAGGAAAACTGAACATGAAACACAGGGAGGAAAACTAACATGAGACACAGGGAGGAAAACTGAGCATGAAACACAGGGAGGAAAACTGAACATGAGACACAGGGAGGAAAACTGAACATGAGACACAGGCAGGAAAACTAACATGAGACACAGGGAGGAAAACTAACATGAGACACAGGCAGGAAAACTAACATGAGACACAGGCAGGAAAACTAACATGAGACACAGGGAGGAAAACTAACATGAGACACAGGGAGGAAAACTAACATGAGACACAGGGAGGAAAACTGAACATGAAACACAGGGAGGAAAACTAACATGAAACACAGGGAGGAAAACTAACATGAGACACAGGGAGGAAAACTAACATGAGACACAGGGAGGAAAACTAACATGAAACACAGGGAGGAAAACTAACATGAGACACAGGGAGGAAAACTAACATGAGACACAGGGAGGAAAACTAACATGAGACACAGGGAGGAAAACTAACATGAGACACAGGGAGGAAAACTGAACATGAAACACAGGGAGGAAAACTAACATGAAACACAGGCAGGAAAACTAACATGAGACACAGGGAGGAAAACTAACATGAGACACAGGGAGGAAAACTAACATGAGACACAGGGAGGAAAACTAACATGAAACACAGGGAGGAAAACTGAACATGAGACACAGGGAGGAAAACTAACATGAAACACAGGGAGGAAAACTAACATGAGACACAGGGAGGAAAACTAACATGAAACACAGGCAGGAAAACTAACATGAGACACAGGGAGGAAAACTGAACATGAAACACAGGGAGGAAAACTAACATGAGACACAGGGAGGAAAACTGAACATGAAACACAGGGAGGAAAACTAACATGAAACACAGGGAGGAAAACTAACATGAAACACAGGGAGGAAAACTAACATGAAACACAGGCAGGAAAACTAACATGAGACACAGGGAGGAAAACTGAACATGAAACACAGGGAGGAAAACTAACATGAAACACAGGCAGGAAAACTAACATGAGACACAGGGAGGAAAACTAACATGAGACACAGGGAGGAAAACTAACATGAGACACAGGGAGGAAAACTGAACATGAAACACAGGGAGGAAAACTAACATGAAACACAGGGAGGAAAACTGAACATGAAACACAGGGAGGAAAACTAACATGAGACACAGGGAGGAAAACTGACATGAGACACAGGGAGGAAAACTAACATGAAACACAGGGAGGAAAACTGAACATGAAACACAGGGAGGAAAACTAACATGAGACACAGGGAGGAAAACTGAACATGAAACACAGGGAGGAAAACTAACATGAAACACAGGGAGGAAAACTGAACATGAAACACAGGGAGGAAAACTAACATGAGACACAGGGAGGAAAACTGACATGAAACACAGGGAGGAAAACTGAACATGAGACACAGGGAGGAAAACTAACATGAAACACAGGGAGGAAAACTAACATGAAACACAGGGAGGAAAACTGAACATGAAACACAGGGAGGAAAACTAACATGAAACACAGGGAGGAAAACTAACATGAAACACAGGGAGGAAAACTAACATGAAACACAGGGAGGAAAACTGAACATGAAACACAGGGAGGAAAACTAACATGAAACACAGGGAGGAAAACTAACATGAAACACAGGGAGGAAAACTGAACATGAAACACAGGGAGGAAAACTAACATGAAACACAGGGAGGAAAACTAACATGAGACACAGGGAGGAAAACTAACATGAAACACAGGGAGGAAAACTAACATGAAACACAGGCAGGAAAACTAACATGAGACACAGGGAGGAAAACTGACATGAGACACAGGGAGGAAAACTGAACATGAAACACAGGGAGGAAAACTAACATGAGACACAGGGAGGAAAACTGAACATGAAACACAGGGAGGAAAACTAACATGAGACACAGGGAGGAAAACTGAACATGAAACACAGGCAGGAAAACTGAACATGAGACACAGGGAGGAAAACTGAACATGAAACACAGGGAGGAAAACTAACATGAGACACAGGGAGGAAAACTGAACATGAAACACAGGGAGGAAAACTGAACATGAAACACAGGGAGGAAAACTAACATGAGACACAGGGAGGAAAACTAACATGAAACACAGGGAGGAAAACTGACATGAAACACAGGGAGGAAAACTGACATGAAACACAGGGAGGAAAACTGACATGAAACACAGGGAGGAAAACTGAACATGAAACACAGGGAGGAAAACTAACATGAGACACAGGGAGGAAAACTGAACATGAAACACAGGGAGGAAAACTGAACATGAAACACAGGGAGGAAAACTAACATGAAACACAGGGAGGAAAACTGAACATGAAACACAGGGAGGAAAACTGAACATGAAACACAGGGAGGAAAACTAACATGAAACACAGGGAGGAAAACTAACATGAAACACAGGGAGGAAAACTGAACATGAAACACAGGGAGGAAAACTAACATGAAACACAGGGAGGAAAACTGAACATGAAACACAGGGAGGAAAACTAACATGAAACACAGGGAGGAAAACTGAACATGAAACACAGGGAGGAAAACTAACATGAAACACAGGGAGGAAAACTGAACATGAAACACAGGGAGGAAAACTAACATGAAACACAGGGAGGAAAACTGAACATGAAACACAGGGAGGAAAACTGAACATGAAACACAGGGAGGAAAACTAACATGAAACACAGGGAGGAAAACTAACATGAAACACAGGGAGGAAAACTAACATGAAACACAGGGAGGAAAACTGACATGAAACACAGGGAGGAAAACTGAACATGAAACACAGGCAGGAAAACTGAACATGAAACACAGGGAGGAAAACTGAACATGAAACACAGGGAGGAAAACTAACATGAAACACAGGGAGGAAAACTAACATGAAACACAGGGAGGAAAACTGAACATGAAACACAGGGAGGAAAACTGAACATGAAACACAGGGAGGAAAACTGAACATGAAACACAGGGAGGAAAACTGAACATGAAACACAGGGAGGAAAACTAACATGAAACACAGGGAGGAAAACTGACATGAAACACAGGGAGGAAAACTGAACATGAAACACAGGCAGGAAAACTGAACATGAAACACAGGGAGGAAAACTGAACATGAGACACAGGGAGGAAAACTGAACATGAAACACAGGCAGGAAAACTGAACATGAAACACAGGGAGGAAAACTGAACATGAAACACAGGGAGGAAAACTGAACATGAAACACGGGGAGGAAAACTAACATGAAACACAGGGAGGAAAACTAACATGAAACACAGGGAGGAAAACTGAACATGAAACACAGGGAGGAAAACTGAACATGAAACACAGGGAGGAAAACTAACATGAAACACAGGGAGGAAAACTAACATGAAACACAGGGAGGAAAACTGAACATGAAACACAGGGAGGAAAACTGAACATGAAACACAGGGAGGAAAACTGAACATGAAACACAGGGAGGAAAACTGAACATGAAACACAGGGAGGAAAACTAACATGAGACACAGGGAGGAAAACTGAACATGAAACACAGGGAGGAAAACTGAACATGAAACACAGGGAGGAAAACTGAACATGAAACACAGGGAGGAAAACTGACATGAAACACAGGGAGGAAAACTGAACATGAAACACAGGCAGGAAAACTGAACATGAAACACAGGGAGGAAAACTGAACATGAGACACAGGGAGGAAAACTGAACATGAGACACAGGGAGGAAAACTAACATGAAACACAGGGAGGAAAACTGAACATGAAACACAGGGAGGAAAACTGAACATGAAACACAGGGAGGAAAACTGAACATGAAACACAGGCAGGAAAACTGAACATGAAACACAGGGAGGAAAACTGAACATGAAACACAGGGAGGAAAACTGAACATGAGACACAGGGAGGAAAACTGAACATGAAACACAGGGAGGAAAACTGAACATGAGACACAGGGAGGAAAACTGAACATGAGACACAGGGAGGAAAACTAACATGAAACACAGGGAGGAAAACTGACATGAAACACAGGGAGGAAAACTAACATGAAACACAGGGAGGAAAACTGACATGAAACACAGGGAGGAAAACTGAACATGAAACACAGGGAGGAAAACTGAACATGAAACACAGGGAGGAAAACTGAACATGAAACACAGGCAGGAAAACTAACATGAAACACAGGGAGGAAAACTAACATGAAACACAGGGAGGAAAACTAACATGAAACACAGGGAGGAAAACTAACATGAAACACAGGGAGGAAAACTGAACATGAGACACAGGGAGGAAAACTAACATGAGACACAGGGAGGAAAACTAACATGAAACACAGGGAGGAAAACTGAACATGAAACACAGGGAGGAAAACTGAACATGAAACACAGGGAGGAAAACTAACATGAGACACAGGGAGGAAAACTGACATGAAACACAGGGAGGAAAACTGACATGAAACACAGGGAGGAAAACTGAACATGAAACACAGGCAGGAAAACTGAACATGAAACACAGGGAGGAAAACTGAACATGAAACACAGGGAGGAAAACTGACATGAAACACAGGGAGGAAAACTGAACATGAAACACAGGGAGGAAAACTGACATGAAACACAGGGAGGAAAACTGAACATGAAACACAGGGAGGAAAACTAACATGAAACACAGGGAGGAAAACTAACATGAAACACAGGGAGGAAAACTGAACATGAAACACAGGGAGGAAAACTAACATGAAACACAGGGAGGAAAACTGAACATGAAACACAGGGAGGAAAACTAACATGAAACACAGGGAGGAAAACTAACATGAAACACAGGGAGGAAAACTGAACATGAAACACAGGGAGGAAAACTGACATGAAACACAGGGAGGAAAACTGAACATGAGACACAGGGAGGAAAACTGAACATGAAACACAGGGAGGAAAACTGAACATGAGACACAGGGAGGAAAACTAACATGAAACACAGGGAGGAAAACTAACATGAAACACAGGGAGGAAAACTAACATGAAACACAGGGAGGAAAACTAACATGAAACACAGGGAGGAAAACTAACATGAAACACAGGGAGGAAAACTGAACATGAAACACAGGGAGGAAAACTAACATGAAACACAGGGAGGAAAACTGAACATGAAACACAGGGAGGAAAACTAACATGAAACACAGGGAGGAAAACTGAACATGAAACACAGGGAGGAAAACTAACATGAAACACAGGGAGGAAAACTAACATGAAACACAGGCAGGAAAACTGAACATGAGACACAGGGAGGAAAACTGAACATGAGACACAGGGAGGAAAACTAACATGAAACACAGGGAGGAAAACTAACATGAAACACAGGGAGGAAAACTGAACATGAAACACAGGGAGGAAAACTGAACATGAAACACAGGGAGGAAAACTAACATGAGACACAGGGAGGAAAACTGAACATGAAACACAGGGAGGAAAACTGAACATGAAACACAGGGAGGAAAACTGAACATGAAACACAGGGAGGAAAACTGAACATGAAACACAGGGAGGAAAACTAACATGAAACACAGGGAGGAAAACTGAACATGAAACACAGGGAGGAAAACTGACATGAAACACAGGGAGGAAAACTGAACATGAAACACAGGCAGGAAAACTGAACATGAGACACAGGGAGGAAAACTGAACATGAGACACAGGGAGGAAAACTAACATGAAACACAGGGAGGAAAACTGAACATGAAACACAGGGAGGAAAACTGAACATGAAACACAGGGAGTAACTAAACATGAACTTGAACTAACATAAGGCACAAAATACACAGAAACACAAGGACTACAAGAAACACCTAAGAACTAAACACCAGAAACATACAAACTAGAAAACCTAAGAACAATGTAAAACTAAAAACATGGAAATCACAGAACAAGGAAAATATGAGGGATCAAAACTAAACAGAGGAAATACACTAGAAAACTCATAAGCTAACAAATCAGAACCTGGATCATGACAGTTTTCCTCATTGTTGTCATTATTGATCTGATGGACACACAACGCTTTAACAGTTGGAATAAAATACAACAACTTTTCTGATATGGCCGCTCTAGTTCACGGTCTGCTGCTTTGGCATTCATAACCATCATTTTTTCATTGTTGTGCTTGAGCTGCTACTATCTCTGTGCAGTTTACAGTTTATAAGGCCGCATTCATTTTAGTAGTTTTGGTCTGATTAGACTATCCTGAAAGGTCCGAGTAAGTCTTCCTCTGTCCTTTTGTTTTTAGTTTGATGAAGGTCCAGTGTCTCATTAACTATTCTCAAAATGCC
The DNA here is from genome assembly GCF_018320785.1 of Cheilinus undulatus. NCBI lineage: Eukaryota > Metazoa > Chordata > Actinopteri > Labriformes > Labridae > Cheilinus > Cheilinus undulatus. The sequence continues at coordinate 78,648 of NW_024571696.1, forward strand.
AGCGTTATAATCCTAAAACAAAATAACCATCAACCTGTCTGTTTTCTCTGGTTAATGTTCTTGAGTAGTTTCTAATGTTTCTTCTCTGCAGTGTGCTCACAGCCACTGAACATCAAGAACAGAAGACAGGTGAGACATGACTGCATGTTAAAAATATTCTTTGGTAAGTGTTGATTTTTGAGTATATCCTCTGCTTCAGTTTGAAGTAACATGCTTTACACCTCTAACAGAATTATTATCTCATTTATAGATAAGCCAAGGTTGCTGTGGTGTATTTGTCAATATTGACTCAAGATTTTCTGATGCATGTTACATGAGGATTCAGCTATGGGGCGACAGGCATTTGATATGACCAGATTTTCAACAAACTCAAAATACAACCCAAAGCATTTTTTTCTAATTGGAAAAAAAAAACATTTTGGGGACTAGAACTGTTCTTCATTTGTATTTCATTAGCAGCAGTGCTGTCAGTTTAATTTGGCTAATTTAAAGCAGTGAAATATTAGCGCAGAAGCTACAGGACATCTACTGCTTTTTGGAATACAAAAAAATCAAACATCTGTTTGGTCCAAAAAGCTATCATGCATCCCGTCATCTATGCACTCATACGTTTTTTTCCCTCCTCTATAGGATAACGAATGTTGAAATGCAAGGACTGCATATCAGATCGCTTTACAATGTTTCTACGTCTAATTTCAGGTAGATGCAGAGTTCATGTGACTCACCTTCAACCCACTGCAATCAAAGTTCATGTCCCTGGACCATTTCTCAGACAAACTGATTCAGATCCTCAGCATCAGAGGAGGCGTTAAGGGGAAAAGGATCAAGAAGGTCCTGGCAACCACCCAGGCGGTCAGTAGAAGCCCATGGAGCATCCTCTTCACTGTATGGTGGTGGCCACTTTCAGATTCTGATGTATATTTGTTAACTTGTTTTAGAAAGGGAGTGTGATCCTGATCATCTACCTCAGAGAAGATCCAGACTCTTTCCTCAGAGAATATCTGGTAAGTTTGACATGTGTTTGGTGTCACACTGAACTGTTTACTCCAGTCATAATGTTTCTGTAATCACACAGAAAGATTGTGTTTTGTGCTTTAGATATTAGAGACAGTCCACAAAAGTATTTTCTAACACAAAGAAGTTGTTATAGCTTACAAACGTTTAAAAAATGCTGGCTGTATACTCCAGTGATCTTGTTTTTACAATTGTGACACTTAGAAGTTAGAAAACTCATGTGTTTCTGATGTTATAGATATTAACGTTATTTCAGACATACTGAAGCTTGTTTTAATTTAATTTGAGTTCATATAATGACTATTAACACAGTCTTCATAAAAGATCATAAACCTCACTGATTTGCTTGATCTGACAAACTTCATTCTTCTGCTTTACAATTCTGAGAACAGTTTACTATCTTGTCATTTTTTGTGACCAATCAATGTTTTCATGCATACATTAGAAATAACCAGCGCTGGTTTAATTTATGATCATATAATAACCATGTGATTTGGTAACTATTTGCTTTGGTCTCCTTCAGCTGATGACCTGAGCAACAAGCCTACCTTTCTAAACTCTAGCTGATGATATCAAAATGGTTCCTGATGTTTCTGCTTTCAAGGTTCTGTTTGAGGCATTTAGTATTTTACTTATTTTGAGTGTTCTGTTTGTGTTTTTGATCAGGACTCCACCACTGAGAATGCCGGGCATTTACATAACCTGAAGAGTTTGGTATGAGGAGCCAGGGACGTGAGAACTGTGATTGAAGGCGCCAGAGTCTCCAGTCAAGCAGGCCGTGTCATCGTGGTCTTCATCATGATGTTTGTGCTCATTTATGGACACAAGTAACACACTTATGAATAGTTTTAATCATGGAAAAGCTAACTAGTGTTCATGTGGAAATGTTTACATGTATTGACCTCATTCAAGATTTTACTATTTTATGTCAATGTTTAAAAGGCATCAAAAGTTGCTCTTTGAAATCTTTTGCAAGATTTTAGCATGTTAAAACAGGACAGTCTTCATTTCTCAGTTTTGTCAAATGTTTAATGGTTTTGTCCAGAGTTTTATAGCTGATAATTGTTGAATTTCTTTAAAGTGTTTATTATTACTGGTTTTTATGCCATTTATGAACACAGTAGTAAATGCTTTTTCACCATTAATATCATGTTTAATATTCTGATATTTTATAAATGAAGGACTCACTATCTATAAACCAAAAACTACATCAGTTGTAAACTACTTATTAAGGAGTTTTCAAAGTACCAGGAAATAAAGAGCAGACCATTAAGATGTTTATTCCTCACTGATGATAATACAGATGTGTGCTTGTAGATGTTTAGAAAGCCTTATTTCCCCTTATTAGGGTGTTGAGAAAGCTTATAGTAGTTGTCAGTAAAATCTTTTGGTGAACTGATGCGTGAGGACTATTTATGCTTTAAAAAGCAGTTATTATTATTATATTTAAAGCCCAGCAGCACCTTAACACTAAAGTCTCTACTGAGTTCATAAATAGTGTTAAAACAGTATTCATTTAGGAAAAACGCTTTACAAATGATGAAGTTAGTATCATTTTAAGTATTTATTTTAAGTTTCTCTTGTTCTAATGGAATATCTATCAGATTTTTTGGCATTTTTTGTTGTTGTTTTCTGAAAACAGGAGATGGATGTGTGCAGTAGTAGTATGGTCATTTCAATTAAAATAACAAAACAAAACAAGTTTTGTGTTATGTGCCTCAGTGGGGGAGGGACTGGATGAAAGAAGGATAGGAATTAAGAATTACATTAGTTTGAGTTGGATTAATAAGAATAATGAAATCCAAGTAACTTTTATTTTGGCAATAATCAATAACAAATTATAGGACTGACTCAGTTTAATTGAGTTAGATGAATGTAAATGAATTTCACTCATTTAATGAAAAGATTTTATTTTGGCTTTTACCAATAAATATAAGTTGGACTAAATTAAGTTACATTTCATAGAAGTTTTGAATTTGAGTTGGGGCTACCTTTATTTATTGGAGAGAAAACCTGAAGTCCAATGAGTCATTTTTATGAGTTAGGCTCTGAAATAAGCAGTCTCAGTAGGGTCCTCACACCCTCGGTGCATGGGCCCTCATAAAGAGTCCCCTCAGTCTCAACAACCGGTGATTAGGTTTAGGGACAATGACTTTTTCACACAGGACTAGGTAGGTTTGGGTGGATTTACCCTTAATAAATGAGTCAGGTTGGGAGTGCAGATGGTCGAGTGGTTTAAGGGGCTTCCCACGTACGTGGGCGGCCCGCGTCCGAATCCGGCCTGTGGCCCTTTACTGCATGTCTCTCCCCACTCTCTTCCCTGTTTCCAAGTCTATCCACTGTCCTTCCTCTATCAAATAAAGGCATGAAAAGGCCCAAAAATAAATCTTGAAAAAAAAAAAAAATAAATGAGCCAGGTTATCTTTAACTCTAATACTTACATCCGTTTGGGAAGTTGATGATGCATTTTCACAGGACATATACCAGCAATCTTTTAAGTACGTTTAGTCATGAATGTGAAGACGTTGATGATGTCTGTTTTATTGAACCTAACGCTGTATAATGTAATGGTAGTGATGGCAGTAATGGTGATAAGTAGTAATGGTAAAAGTAATGGTAGTAATGGAATCCTTCACAGTTCTGCTCCCTACCTGTACCACACATATTCTTGGGCCAAAGAATGCGTTGGCCTTTGACCACAGCTTCTATGAGATGCTATTGGCGGGTGGCCTCGAGATTCTCCCCTGTACCTCTCAGATGGTCAATGGTCTGTTTGGATGCATCTGTGGGATGGCCTCCAGCAGCAAAGAGGTGAGACCTGAGCTGACCTAAGGGTCTGGGTCTTTCTGTCATCACCATCTAGTTTTTTTAAGTCTTTGAGCCAGAAGTCAACTTTCATAAGCATGATATTATTGTGCTGTAATGGAAGCAGTTTACCAGTCCAGATTTCATCTTCCCTTGCTGTGTCATTAAAACCTCTGTCTGTGTGTTTTGACTCGCCATGAAAGCAACCAGCACTGCCACCGCCACCAATCATCATCATTTTCACGACAGCAGTTCAACATTAGGACTATAACAGTTTATGATTTATAGAGTTTTTTTGGCCAGAATTATCATTGTTTGTGGAAAACTTTCTTATGGAATGACTCAAATAATAATATTTGTGACAGGGCATTTGAGGAAAAAAAAGGTTTATAATAAACTACCAACAGGAAATTGGTCCTTTTAGTTCATCTTGCTATCATTATTAAAGCACATTAAGGCCGGCCACACACTACAGGATTTTAAGCCCAATTTTAGCAAAAATTTTCCTTCCCCGACGATCGTGGGGGTGTATACTGACTGAAGCCACGTCACAAATGATTATTTGTCTGAGTAGTCTGCATGTGTGTGGTGTCAACACGATTCATTTACTGCTCCAAATCACGTCGTAGCCTCCCAGATGTTTGTAAATATCAAACATGTTTGATATTTACGATTCTAGGTTGTAGTGCTGCTGACGGAGTACTCACAAAAACCAATGACAGCGAGCACACCAAGTAGTGTCACCAGATGAATTATACGTACTTTCACCGCTCACAACCAAAAACACAAGTGTACCTTAATTCCAGCCTTTCTTTCCCCTGTTTTTTGATTGTTGCTGCACCGGTAACACACACCAGGACAGCCGGTTGTGAAGAGACAGCAAGACGGTATCGACAGACATCTGTGTTTTGTTTTTCTTTCCTGAAGTCACGTGATCATGCGAGGTCGTAGGCAGGTCGGCAGGTGTGTGGTCTCCAGTGATCTGACAGTCTGGCTGAGTCATCTGGTATGTGCGTTCAGAGGACTGAAGATGAAAAATCTTTGGAAATTGGGCTGAAGTCTGTGGTCTCAAATGGTTTTCTGACTTTGATCTTATAATTCTGACTTTGATCTGATAATTCTGACTTTTACCTGATACTTCTGACAAAGATGTGATTATTCTGACATTGATCTCAGAATTCTGACTTTGATCTCAGAATTCTGACTTTGATCTGATCATTCTGACATTAATCTGATGATTCTGACTTTGATCTGGTAATTCTGACATATATCTGATGATTCTGACTTTGATCTGGTAATTCTGACATATATCTGATGATTCTGACTTTGATCTGGTAATTCTGACATATATCTGATGATTCTGACTTTGATCTGATAATTCTGACATATATCTGATGATTCTGACTTTGATCTGGTAATTCTGACATATATCTGATGATTCTGACTTTGATCTGGTAATTCTGACATATATCTGATGATTCTGACTTTGATCTGGTAATTCTGACATATATCTGATGACTCTGACTTTGATCTGGTAATTCTGACATATATCTGATGATTCTGACTTTGATCTGATAATTCTGACATATATCTGATGATTCTGACTTTGATCTGGTAATTCTGACATATATCTGATGATTCTGACTTTGATCTGGTAATTCTGACATATATCTGATGATTCTGACTTTGATCTGGTAATTCTGACATATATCTGATGATTCTGACTTTGATCTGGTAATTCTGACATATATCTGATGATTCTGACTTTGATCTGGTAATTCTGACATATATCTGATGATTCTGACTTTGATCTGGTAATTATGACATATATCTGATGATTCTGACTTTGATCTGATCATTCTGACATATATCTGATGATTCTGACTTTGATCTGATCATTCTGACATTAATCTGATGACTCTGACTTTGATCTGATCATTCTGACATTAATCTGATGACTCTGACTTTGATCTGATCATTCTGACATTAATCTGATGAATCTGACTTTGATCTGGTAATTCTGACATATATCTGATGATTCTGACTTTGATCTGGTAATTCTGACATATATCTGATGATTCTGACTTTGATCTGGTAATTCTGACATATATCTGATGATTCTGACTTTGATCTGGTAATTATGACATATATCTGATGATTCTGACTTTGATCTGGTAATTATGACATATATCTGATGATTCTGACTTTGATCTGGTAATTATGACATATATCTGATGATTCTGACTTTGATCTGGTAATTCTGACATTGATCTGGTAATTCTGACATTGATCTGATAATTCTGACATTGATCTGATAATTCTGACTTTTACCTGATACTTCTGACAAAGATCTGATTATTCTGACATTGATCTCAGATTTCTGACTTTGATCTGGTAATTCTGACATATATCTGATGATTCTGACTTTGATCTGGTAATTCTGACATATATCTGATGATTCTGACTTTGATCTGGTAATTCTGACATATATCTGATGATTCTGACTTTGATCTGGTAATTCTGACATATATCTGATGATTCTGACTTTGATCTGGTAATTATGACATATATCTGATGATTCAGACTTTGATCTGATAATTCTGACATATATCTGATGATTCAGACTTTGATCTGGTAATTCTGACATATATCTGATGATTCTGACTTTGATCTGGTAATTATGACATATATCTGATGATTCTGACTTTGATCTGGTAATTCTGACATATATCTGATGATTCTGACTTTGATCTGGTAATTCTGACATATATCTGATGATTCAGACTTTGATCTGATAATTCTGACATATATCTGATGATTCTGACTTTGATCTGGTAATTCTGACATTGATCTGGTAATTCTGACATTGATCTGGTAATTCTGACATTGATCTGATGATTCTGACTTTGATCTGGTAATTCTGACATATATCTGATGATTCTGACTTTGATCTGGTAATTCTGACATATATCTGATGATTCTGACTTTGATCTGGTAATTCTGACATATATCTGATGATTCTGACTTTGATCTGGTAATTCTGACATATATCTGATGATTCTGACTTTGATCTGGTAATTATGACATTGATCTGATAATCCTGACATTGATCTGATAATTCTGACTTTGATCTGGTAATTACGACATTGATCTGATAATCCTGACATTGATCTGATAATTCTGACTTTGATCTGATAATTCTGACTTTGATCTGGTAATTCTGACATTGATCTGATAATTCTGACTTTGATCTGATAATTCTGACTTTGATCTGATAATTCTGACATTGATCTGATAATTCTGACTTTGATCTGGTAATTATGACATTGATCTGATAATCCTGACATTGATCTGATAATTCTGACTTTGATCTGATAGTTCTGATTTGATCTTAGGATTCTGACTTTGATCTCAGGGTTCTTATCTTTATCTGAGAGTTCTAACAAACTATGAATAAATTAAAATGCACCTAAAATGTGAGCAACATGTGACATAAAAATTTGATATGTGGTATAAATATGTCAGTTCTTTAAGCTCTTATTCTAAACAACTATTTTCTGATGCCACACTTGCAGTCAAGCCATCTTCTTCAGTGTTATTTACTCCTCATTTTGAGCCAAAATGGCGTCCACATAGGCGCGGTGATCCTCTTTTTCAAGTCGACAAGTACTTACTAATTAAAATGTCGACGGTCTTTTGCTTTTGGGTTAGTTCATTAAAAGAAACGGGAAATATTGGGGCATGAAACGCAATCCCAACGAAAGAAAAATAGTGCTGACCCCGACGTGATTTGAACACGCAACCTTCTGATCTGGAGTCAGACGCGCTACCGTTGCGCCACGAGGTCCTTGTAGATTCCCAGTGACATGTTCTGTATATAAAGGAGAGATTGACTATTCTTCTGGTTTCTATGTGAATTCTCTTTATTCTCTTTATAATTCTATTTTATCCCATTAACAAACGAATTACTTTAACAGAGCCTCGGGAAGAGTCTCGCTTTCGATCAGTCACATATTATAGCGCTAAAAGTTTAAATTTAGGGTAATTACGGTAAGAACTCTTAGCCGGTTTTATTGCAGCGCAGAGAGAAATCTCTCTTCCTCTTGTTTTTTATAGCCGCTGTTTTCTAGACCTTCTAAAATCATCGAAGCCTCCATAAACATTAATTTTCACTAGAATTCAAAGCAGAACTGATTTTTTATGGATATCAACTGAAAGGTACAGAGAGCACTTGTAGGCCTGCAATATTTTATTTATTTTCATTTGTAAAAATTTAATTCATCCATTTTTAAAAACATTAACCAGACGTAAATATCTTTTTCGTAACCCATTTAAACCCTGAAATATTAAAACAAATACCAAAGCCATCAAAGCATCATTTATTTCCCTTTGGTCCACACCTTGAGTATGAAAGTGGTCATTACGGTAGGACCGTTTCCTTCTTCAGCCGCAAGAGGGCGCCCGTCTACACCAAACGATGCTCCACCTCCGTCTGTATTTCTCAGTCATGTTTATTTATGCTGTCTTATTTTTAGTTTCAGCCAATGGACTTTTACTTTAAAATAAGGAATCCAAAATTATAAAATAAACTTTGTCAAGACGTAACACATCATATTAAACTGAGAAATAAAACAAACAAACAAACAAAAATAGTTTTTCTTGATTTCAAAATAGAAAAAAAAATGTTTAAATTAAAAAAAAAATAACTGACTGCTTTTGTGTTCTTAGATAAATAGAAGCTCAAAGAACAGAACACTGCTGATATGACATTCTATTTCTCCTGCAGGGGTTGGAGAAAAATGCTACATCATCACTTTTCCCTTCTTTGGTCTTGCTTTTTTAACAGAACACAAAAACAGTTAGATGGGAAAAACGGGTTTAATTCTTTTATCTTCTAATATTTTTAGAAAACAAAGACCATGAAACAAGAAACTGTTTGTTTTCCTTTTTTTTTTTTCCATGAAAAGGTTTTCCATGTTCTGTTTTCCAATTTCAAACAGTAATTGGAAAACAGCTTTCTTAAAATTAAATCTAAAAAAATTAAATCAATCAGTTTATTCATCAAATGAAAATACCAAAACAATCCCTCATGAAAATACATTAAAAAATCCCTGGAGGCAAGGTGGTTATACAATTTAAAAAAAAACAAACACAGATTATACACAATTACACACATAATTCCCTCAGCATTCCCTCTATCACGTCAAGACTCTAAAATACCTGAAACATACTCTGAAGATCCTGAATCTACCAATCAAGGCCACCTGTAAGGGGGGGCAAAGGGCCCAGCCACTCTGGGGGCCCCTGTGGGCCAGAAAAACCTTGGTCCAGTTTAGCTGTGAAAAGAATGCTATTTTATCCTGAATAATAACTATTCTTTTCAAAGCAACACAAATGACATTTATTTAATCATTTACTTTATATTACTATATATTACTTTATTCATTCTGCAGTGTGATACAGCCTTTAAAACACGTAAACCATCAGGAAAGTAATGTTAGACACTGTAGCTAATGTTAACAACAGGAAAGTAATGTTAGACTTTGTAGCTAATGTTAACAAACAACAGGAAAGTAATGTTAGACACTGTAGCTAATGTTAACAACAGGAAAGTAATGTTAGACTTTGTAGCTAATGTTAACAAACAACAGGAAAGTAATGTTAGACACTGTAGCTAATGTTAACTACAGGAAAGTAATGTTAGACTTTGTAGCTAATGTTAACAAACAACAGGAAAGTAATGTTAGACACTGTAGCTAATGTTAACAAACAACAGGAACGTAATGTTAGACTTTGTAGCTAATGTTAACAAACAACAGGAAAGTAATGTTAGACACTGTAGCTAATGTTAACAAACAACAGGAACGTAATGTTAGACACTGTAGCTAATGTTAACAAACAACAGGAAAGTAATGTTAGACTTTGTAGCTAATGTAAACAAACAACAGGAAAGTAATGTTGGACGTTGTAGCTAATGTTAACAAACAACAGGAAAGTAATGTTAGACACTGTAGCTAATGTTAACTACAGGAAAGAAATGTTAGACTTTGTAGCTAATGTTAACAAACAACAGGAACGTAATGTTAGACACTGTAGCTAATGTTAACAAACAACAGGAAAGTAATGTTAGACGCTGTAGCTAATGTTAACAAACAACAGGGAAGTAATGTTAGACACTGTAGCTAATGTTAACAAACAACAGGAAAGTAATGTTAAATGTTGTAGCTAATGTTAACAACAGGAAAATAATGTTAGACTTTGTAGCTAATGTTAACAAACAACAGGAAAGTAATGTTAGACACTGTAGCTAATGTTAACAAACAACAGGATGTCAGAAAATAAAGAAGAAACTGAGACAACTTAGAGAAGACAACTATTGAAATCATTGCCAAAATGGGTTAAAAGTTGTAAATATTGGTGAAAATGTGATGAAAGAGACTAAATGAGTAGAAAATGATCAAAAGCTGTTAAAAAGTGATGAAAAATTTGTTCCAAAGTGGAAAAAATGGTAGATGTATAGCAAATGTGGTTAATAAGTGATGAAAAAATGTCTACAAGCATTAAGAAAGGGATAATGTCGCACAAATGAACAAATATTAGAAAAAAACTGGTTTAAAGTTGCAAAAAAAAAAAAAAAAAATCTGCAAAAATGTCCAGAAAAAGTGAAAAAGGGGTTCAAAAGTGACAAAAAATGACAAGAAACAGTGGTGACAAGGGAAAATTTATCCATCCAAGCTCCATCCATCCATAATCCATCCATCAATCCATTCATTCATCATCCATCCATAATCCATCAATCATCCATCATCCATTCATCCATCCATACATCATTCATCATCCATCCATGATCCATCCATCAGCCATCATCCATTCATCCATCCATCCATCATTCATCATCCATCCATCCATCCATGCATCCATCATCCATCCATCCATCCATCATCCATCATCCATTCATCCATCCATACATCATTCATCATCCATCCATGATCCATCCATCATCCATCATCCATTCATCCATCCATCCATCATTCATCATCCATCCATCCATCCATGCATCCATCATCCATCCATCCATCCATGCATCCATCATCCATTCATCCATCCATCCATCATTCATCATCCATCCATGATCCATCCATCATCCATCATCCATTCATCCATCATTCATCATCCATCCATGATCCATCCATCATCCATTCATCCATCCATCCATCATTCATCATCCATCCATGATCCATACATCATTCATCATCCATCCATCCATCCATCCATGCATCCATCCATGCATCCATCATCCATTCATCCATCCATCCATCATTCATCATCCATCCATGATCCATCCATCATCCATTCATCCATCCATCCATCATTCATCATCCATCCATGATCCATACATCATCCATTCATCCATCCATCCATCATTCATCATCCATCCATCCATGCATCCATCATCCATTCATCCATCCATCCATCCATCATTCATCATCCATCCATGATCCATCCATCATCCATTCATCCATCCATCATCCATTCATCCATCCATCCATGCATCCATCATCCATTCATCCATCCATCCATCCATCATTCATCATCCATCCATGATCCATCCATCATCCATTCATCCATCCATCCATCCATCATTCATCATCCATCCATCCATCCATGCATCCATCATCCATCCATCCATCCATCCATCCATGCATCCATCATCCATTCATCCATCCATCCATCATTCATCATCCATCCATCCATCATCCATTCATCCATCCATCCATCATTCATCATCCATCCATCCATCATCCATCATCCATCCATCCATCCATCAGTACATCCATCCCCAGGTCAGAGGTCACTGTGACTCTAAATCTTGTGAGCTCAACATTTCAAAGATGCATACTGGGGTTTCTGTCAAATTCTGCTCCATCCTTCACACAGGCTGAAGGTTTTCACAGTTTTTCTTTATATGTCAAAGGTCACTGCTGTAGTTTTGTATTTCCTGAGGTCACAGTGACCTTTTACCACACTGTAGTGTTTAACAGTCATATTTAAAGCCTCGTCTTTGCCATGGCTCTATGTTTACCTCTTCCTGTGCAAATGATGTTCATTTCATGGATGAGTCTGACCTCTGTACACTATTTTTTTAGCTTTTATTTATGATGAGTTTTTTTCCCAGTCAAGTCTGAATGATAAGACAACATATACACCAGAGAGGTGGTAAAGAAATATCTGCAGCGTCAGTTCCACATCGGCTCATTTGCAGAGCCGCAGAGACTGAAATGAGTTGACACACCAAGATCTGAAGATTGGTCAACTTCCTGTGCATGCCTCCCACAGCTACAGAGATGACGCTGTCAGAGTCACAACAACACACACTTCATTTTCCTCTGCATCCACGGCAGATCATCAAGCAGGTAACAGTTCATTACTACCTTTAAATACCCAGCAGATCAGTCAAACAAATAGTGATGACAGGAGGAAACGCTCGTACGCCTGGATGTGTGATGTGTCTGTGCTTCTAACCTCTGTCAGTCCTTATATTCATTGATTTAAGCTCAGAAACTATTGTTCTTGTTTAAATTACATCAACACAGGAGGAGATATAGGACTGTTTTAACTGAAATGAACATTTCTTTATTTCTGTAGAACCAAAGAGAACAACTGTAGCTTTAACATCACTAATAAATGTTGAAACACAAATTGAACTCAGTCATAAAGTCACTGTTTGGTGCACAGAGGAAGTCCTGCTCCAACAGGAACTGAAGACAGCAGTGAGAAAACGCCTCTGTTCCTCTTAAACTCTCAGATACTCTAGAGAAGAGTCAGCAGGCTGGCTGCAAGTGTACAGGAAGAGATGAGCTAGGAAGGGTGTGATTTTAGCACCTATTTAGGTGATACTTAATGTGTGGCTCTTTCATGTCTTCATTTTAAAAATTTTTCCACAGAAGAAATTAAAATGTTGAAACTTTTTTGCCCATTTTCACCATTTTTTGCCACTTTTTACCCATATAAGCCACCTTTTGCCTTACTTTTTTGCTAATTTTTGCCACATTTTTTTTGTCAAATGTTTGCCACTTTTATCCCATTTTGCCCATTTAAGCTACCTTTGCAAATTTTGGAGGTTAAAAATCATACATGAATGAGAATACAAAAATATTTTTTTTGACTCAGTGAGGCCTGCAGGTCTGTTGATGTTGTCCTGGGTTCTTCTGGGACCTCCTGGATGAGTCATCCATGCGCTCTTACAGTCTTTTGGTAGGCTGGTCACTCCTGGGATGGTTTACCACTGTTCATGGTTTTCTTCATTTGTGGAAAATGACTCTGAGAGGTGGTAGGCTGGAGTCCAAAAGTCTTGGACATGTCTCACGAGTCATTAAATCAGAATTAGTGTGATGATCTGAAACATTTAAGTGTTGTGTTCAGTATCAAGCTTTTCTGTTCATTAAAACGTGACATCATCAGGAGGATGAAGGCACTGTTTCAGTCTCATAGATGAAACACTGTTGAAAGTGGCCCTCCTGGTTAATACTATTTCAGAATGTTGATGATGGGATGCCAGATTACTGTGGGTTATATGAGGTAAAGTGAGATATGTGTGACTAAAAATAGTCCAGTAGACTAGTTACAATGGTCAGAGCAGTATAAATGAAATGAGAGGATCAAACAGCAACTGAAATGAAACACCCTCCTCCCCCAGAGTGACCTAAAAACCCACGTTTGCAGTTTCAGCAGAGTCACAACAAACCAAATGCCAACCTTCAAATCTGGGTCACGGTTATGATGGCGTAAAGGTCACAACACAGACCACCACATGTCAAACTCTGTGACCTCCATTTACTGTCATAGGAACAAAATAAAACTTTCATTTTACTGAATCTCTACACAGCAAATTCCCAGAGTGACAAAAATGGGAGTTAAACCAAAAAGAGTGAAAGAGTTAGTTTCAGAGTACATTCATGCACTTAGACACCAGCCAGTGTTCAGCAATGCTCCTGTGCAATGTTAAAAAGTAGTTCATTCACATGGTGTTGAAAGCAGTGAATCAACACTGTTCCTGAGTTCATTCCCAACAGCTTTGTTGCCACGTCTCTACTGTCATTTCAGATCTGTCATTTCAGAGCAGAGTTTTCCCATCATGCATTGTGTGTTCAGATGTATTTCAGATGTTTGTAGGTGTATTTATATATGTTTAGATGTTGCATGTTGTACAGTTATCACTGCTGTGTTTCATTTATTCATGTTTCTGGTGTACTATTGTTGATTCTGATGTAAGACACATCTGCACCATGAGTGACACTGTCCACTGAGTTGCATACTTGCCACACGTGGCAAGGAGTGGTCAACTAAGAAGGACATTAAGCTGTCTGTCACTTACCATCCTGGTAAGAGCATGGCAGCTTAGCCACAATGACCAATGAAAATTGGCAGGTTTGAGTGGCATGGTAGTGCTTCATCTGGTGGTGTTTAAAGTGGTCTAAAATATAACCTCTGTGCAAGAAGACATACAACACTGTAAAGCATTAACGACTGAGTAAGAGTTCATGTAACTCAAAATGGGAGTTAATTTTACTCTTAGTGAGAGTAATATTTTAAGTTCCGTAAGAGTTTATTTTAACTTCTGATAGGAGTTAAAAATCAACTCCCAGAAAAGAGTTACTTTGACTCGGCTCTAAAGTTTATTTGATTGTCTCACATCTACACTCAGATTGAGTTGATGTTAACTCACACAGAGTTTACTCCAGTGACCTGAATTTATTGTGGATGCCTGAAAAATAAATCTGTAATTTCACTGTCATAGTTCATGCTACTACTAACTGTTTTACTGTTTTTTCAGTCACTCTTTTAGACAATTTATCTTTGTTTTCTGGTCAAACAAGGGATGTAACACTATTCCATAATGATCTATGTAATGTGACAGTGTCAAAGACAGTGATCTGTGACATGTGACAGTGTCAAAGACAGTGATCTGTGACATGTGACAGTGTCAAAGACAGTCTTCTGTGACATGTGACAGTGTCAAAGACAGTGATCTGTGACATGTGACAGTGTCAAAGACAGTGATCTGTGACATGTGACAGTGTCAAAGACAGTGATCTGTGACATGTGACAGTGTCAAAGACAGTCTTCTGTGACATGTGTCAGTGTCAAAGACAGTGATCTGTGACATGTGACAGTGTCAAAGACAGTGATCTGTGACATGTGACAGTGTAGAAGACAGTGATCTGTGACATGTGACAGTGTCAAAGACAGTGATCTGTGACATGTGACAGTGTCAAAGACAGTGATCTGTGACATGTGACAATGTCAAAGACAGTGATCTGTGACATGTGACAGTGTCAAAGACAGTGATCTGTGACATGTGACAATGTGAAAGACAGTGATCTGTGACATGTGACAGTGTCAAAGACAGTGATCGATGACATGTGACAGTGTCAAAGACAGTGATCTGTGACATGTGACAGTGTCAAAGACAGTGATCTGTGACATGTGACAGTTTCAACGACAGTGATCTGTGACATGTGACAGTTTCAACGACAGTGATCTGTGACATGTGACAGTGTCAAAGACAGTGATCTGTGACATGTGACAATGTCAAAGACAGTGATCTGTGACATGTGACAGTGTAGAAGACAGTGATCTGTGACATGTGACAGTGTCAAAGACAGTGATCTGTGACATGTGACAGTGTCAAAGACAGTGATCTGTGACATGTGACAGTGTCAAAGACAGTGATCTGTGACATGTGACAATGTGAAAGACAGTGATCTGTGACATGTGACAGTGTCAAAGACAGTGATCGCTGACATGTGACAGTGTCAAAGACAGTGATCTGTGACATGTGACAGTGTCAAAGACAGTGATCTGTGATATGTGACAGTGTCAAAGACAGTGATCTGTGACATGTGACAGTTTCAACGACAGTGATCTGTGACATGTGACAGTGTCAAAGACAATGATCTGTGACATGTGACAATGTCAAAGACAGTGATCTGTGACATGTGACAGTTTCAATGACAGTGATCTGTGACATGTGACAGTGTCAAAGACAATGATCTGTGACATGTGACAATGTCAAAGACAGTGATCTGTGACATGTGACAGTGTCAAAAAGAGTGATCTGTGACATGTGACAGTGTCAAAGACAGTGATCTGTGACATGTGACAGTGTCAAAGACAGTGATCTGTGACATGTGACAGTTTCAACGACAGTGATCTGTGACATGTGACAGTGTCAAAGACAGTGATCTGTGACATGTGACAGTTTCAACGACAGTGATCTGTGACATGTGACAGTGTCAAAGACAGTGATCTGTGACATGTGACAGTGTCAAAGACAGTGATCTGTGACATGTGACAGTGTCAAAGACAGTGATCTGTGACATGTGACAGTGTCAAAGACAGTGATCTGTGACATGTGACAGTGTCAAAGACAGTGATCTGTGACATGTGACAGTGTCAAAGACAGTGATCTGTGACATGTGACAGTGTCAAAGACAGTGATCTGTGACATGTGACAATGTCAAAGACAGTGATCTGTGACATGTGACAGTGTCAAAGACAGTGATCTGTGACATATGACAATGTGAAAGACAGTGATCTGTGACATATGACAATGTGAAAGACAGTGATCTGTGACATGTGACAGTGTCAAAGACAGTGATCGCTGACATGTGACAGTGTCAAAGACAGTGATCTGTGACATGTGACAGTGTCAAAGACAGTGATCTGTGATATGTGACAGTGTCAAAGACAGTGATCTGTGACATGTGACAGTGTCAAAGACAGTGATCTGTGACATGTGACAGTGTAGAAGACAGTGATCTGTGACATGTGACAGTGTCAAAGACAGTGATCTGTGACATGTGACAGTGTCAAAGACAGTGATCGATGACATGTGACAGTGTCAAAGACAGTGATCTGTGACATGTGATAGTGTCAAAGACAGTGATCTGTGACATGTGACAGTTTCAACGACAGTGATCTGTGACTTGTGACAGTTTCAACGACAGTGATCTGTGACATGTGACAGTGTCAAAGACAGTGATCTGTGACATGTGACAATGTCAAAGACAGTGATCTGTGACATGTGACAGTGTAGAAGACAGTGATCTGTGACATGTGACAGTGTCAAAGACAGTGATCTGTGACATGTGACAGTGTCAAAGACAGTGATCTGTGATATGTGACAGTGTCAAAGACAGTGATCTGTGACATGTGACAGTTTCAACGACAGTGATCTGTGACATGTGACGGTGTCAAAGACAATGATCTGTGACATGTGACAATGTCAAAGACAGTGATCTGTGACTTGTGACAGTGTCAAAGACAGTGATCTGTGACATGTGACAGTGTAGAAGACAGTGATCTGTGACATGTGACAGTGTCAAAGACAGTGATCTGTGACATGTGACAGTGTCAAAGACAGTGATCTGTGACATGTGACAGTGTCAAAGACAGTGATCTGTGACATGTGACAGTGTCAAAGACAGTGATCTGTGACATGTGACAGTGTCAAAGACAGTAATCTGTGACATGTGACAGTGTCAAAGACAGTGATCTGTGACATGTGACAGTGTAGAAGACAGTGATCTGTGACATGTGACAGTGTCAAAGACAGTGATCTGTGACATGTGACAGTGTCAAAGACAGTGATCTGTGACATGTGACAGTGTCAAAGACAGTGATCTGTGACATGTGACAGTGTCAAAGACAGTGATCTGTGACATGTGACAGTGTAGAAGACAGTGATCTGTGACATGTGACAGTGTCAAAGACAGTGATCTGTGACATGTGACAGTGTCAAAGACAGTGATCTGTGACATGTGACAATGTGAAAGACAGTGATCTGTGACATGTGACAGTGTCAAAGACAGTGATCTGTGACATGTGACAGTGTCAAAGACAGTGATCTGTGACATGTGACAGTGTCAAAGACAGTGATCTGTGATATGTTACAGTGTCAAAGACAGTGATCTGTGACATGTGACAGTGTCAACGACAGTGATCTGTGACATGTGACAGTGTCAAAGACAATGATCTGTGACATGTGACAATGTCAAAGACAGTGATCTGTGACTTGTGACAGTGTCAAAGACAGTGATCTGTGACATGTGACAGTGTCAAAGACAGTGATCTGTGACATGTGACAGTGTCAAAGACAGTGATCTGTGACATGTGACAGTTTCAACGACAGTGATCTGTGACATGTGACAGTGTCAAAGACAGTGATCTGTGACATGTGACAGTGTCAAAGACAGTGATCTGTGACATGTGACAGTGTCAAAGACAGTGATCTGTGACATGTGACAGTGTCAAAGACAGTGATCTGTGACATGTGACAGTGTCAAAGACAGTAATCTGTGACATGTGACAGTGTCAAAGACAGTGATCTGTGACATGTGACAGTGTCAAAGACAGTGATCTGTGACATGTGACAGTGTCAAAGACAGTGATCTGTGACATGTGACAGTGTAGAAGACAGTGATCTGTGACATGTGACAGTGTCAAAGACAGTGATCTGTGACATGTGACAGTGTCAAAGACAGTGATCTGTGACATGTGACAATATCAAAGACAGTTATCTGTGACATGTGACAGTGTCAAAGACAGTGATCTGTGACATGTGACAATGTGAAAGACAGTGATCTGTGACATGTGACAGTGTCAAAGACAGTGATCTGTGACATGTGACAGTGTCAAAGACAATGATCTGTGACATGTGACAATGTCAAAGACAGTGATCTGTGACATGTGACAGTGTCAAAGACAGTGATCTGTGACATGTGACAATGTGAAAGACAGTGATCTGTGACATGTGACAGTGTCAAAGACAGTGATCGATGACATGTGACAGTGTCAAAGACAGTGATCTGTGACATGTGACAGTGTCAAAGACAGTGATCTGTGACACGTGACAGTTTCAACGACAGTGATCTGTGACATGTGACAGTTTCAACGACAGTGATCTGTGACATGTGACAGTGTCAAAGACAGTGATCTGTGACATGTGACAATGTCAAAGACAGTGATCTGTGACATGTGACAGTGTCAAAGACAGTGATCTGTGACATGTGACAGTGTCAAAGACAGTGATCTGTGACATGTGACAGTGTCAAAGACAGTGATCTGTGACATGTGACAGTGTCAAAGACAGTGATCTGTGACATGTGACAGTGTCAAAGACAGTGATCTGTGACATGTGACAGTGTCAAAGACAGTGATCTGTGACATGTGACAGTGTCAAAGACAGTGATCTGTGACATGTGACAGTGTCAAAGACAGTGATCTGTGATATGTGACAGTGTCAAAGACAGTGATCTGTGACATGTGACAGTGTCAAAGACAGTGATCTGTGACATGTGACAGTGTCAAAGACAATGATCTGTGACATGTGACAATGTCAAAGACAGTGATCTGTGACTTGTGACAGTGTCAAAGACAGTGATCTGTGACATGTGACAGTGTCAAAGACAGTGATCTGTGACATGTGACAGTGTCAAAGACAGTGATCTGTGACATGTGACAGTTTCAACGACAGTGATCTGTGACATGTGACAGTTTCAACGACAGTGATCTGTGACATGTGACAGTGTCAAAGACAGTGATCTGTGACATGTGACAGTGTCAAAGACAGTGATCTGTGACATGTGACAGTGTCAAAGACAGTGATCTGTGACATGTGACAGTGTCAAAGACAGTGATCTGTGACATGTGACAGTGTAGAAGACAGTGATCTGTGACATGTGACAGTGTAGAAGACAGTGATCTGTGACATGTGACAGTGTAAAAGACAGTAATCTGTGACATGTGACAGTGTCAAAGACAGTGATCTGTGACATGTGACAGTGTAGAAAACAGTGATCTGTGACATGTGACAGTGTCAAAGACAGTGATCTATGACATGTGACAGTGTCAAAGACAGTGATCTGTGACATGTGACAATGTCAAAGACAGTGATCTGTGACATGTGACAGTGTCAAAGACAGTGATCTGTGACATGTGACAATGTCAAAGACAGTGATCTGTGACATGTGACAGTGTAGAAGACAGTGATCTGTGACATGTGACAGTTTCAACGACAGTGATCTGTGACATGTGACAGTTTCAACGACAGTGATCTGTGACATGTGACAGTGTCAAAGACAGTGATCGATGACATGTGACAATGTCAAAGACAGTGATCTGTGACATGTGACAGTGTAGAAGACAGTGATCTGTGACATGTGACAGTGTCAAAGACAGTGATCTGTGACATGTGACAGTGTCAAAGACAGTGATCTGTGACATGTGACAGTGTCAAAGACAGTGATCTGTGACATGTGACAGTGTCAAAGACAGTGATCTGTGACATGTGACAATGTCAAAGACAGTGATCTGTGACATGCGACAGTGTCAAAGACAGTGATCTGTGACATGTGACAGTTTCAACGACAGTGATCTGTGACATGTGACAGTGTCAAAGACAGTGATCTGTGACATGTGACAGTGTCAAAGACAGTGATCTGTGACATGTGACAGTGTCAAAGACAGTGATCTGTGACATGTGACAATGTCAAAGACAGTGATCTGTGACATGTGACAGTGTAGAAGACAGTGATCTGTGACATGTGACAGTGTCAAAGACAGTGATCTGTGACATGTGACAGTGTCAAAGACAGTGATCTGTGACATGTGACAGTGTCAAAGACAGTGATCTGTGACATGTGACAGTGTCAAAGACAGTGATCTGTGACATGTGACAATGTGAAAGACAGTGATCTGTGACATGTGACAGTGTCAAAGACAGTGATCGCTGACATGTGACAGTGTCAGAGACAGTGATCTGTGACATGTGACAGTGTCAAAGACAGTGATCTGTGATATGTGACAGTTTCAACGACAGTGATCTGTGACATGTGACAGTGTCAAAGACAATGATCTGTGACATGTGACAATGTCAAAGACAGTGATCTGTGACTTGTGACAGTGTCAAAGACAGTGATCTGTGACATGTGACAGTGTCAAAGACAGTGATCTGTGACATGTGACAGTGTCAAAGACAGTGATCTGTGACATGTGACAGTGTAGAAGACAGTGATCTGTGACATGTGACAGTGTCAAAAAGAGTGATCTGTGACATGTGACAGTGTCAAAGACAGTGATCTGTGACATGTGACAGTGTCAAAGACAGTGATCTGTGACATGTGACAGTGTCAAAGACAGTGACCTTTGACATGTGACAGTGTCAAAGACTGTGATCTGTGACATGTGACAGTGTCAAAGACAGTGATCTGTGACATGTGACAGTGTCAAAGACAGTGATCTGTGACATGTGACAGTGTCAAAGACAGTGATCTGTGACATGTGACAGTGTAGAAGACAGTGATCTGTGACATGTGACAGTGTCAAAGACAGTGATCTGTGACATGTGACAGTTTCAACGACAGTGATCTGTGACATGTGACAGTTTCAACGACAGTGATCTGTGACATGTGACAGTGTCAAAGACAATGATCTGTGACATGTGACAATGTCAAAGACAGTGATCTGTGACTTGTGACAGTGTCAAAGACAGTGATCTGTGACATGTGACAGTGTCAAAGACAGTGATCTGTGACATGTGACAGTGTCAAAGACAGTGATCTGTGACATGTGACAGTTTCAACGACAGTGATCTGTGACATGTGACAGTGTCAAAGACAGTGATCTGTGACATGTGACAGTTTCAACGACAGTGATCTGTGACATGTGACAGTGTCAAAGACAGTGATCTGTGACATGTGACAGTGTCAAAGACAGTGATCTGTGACATGTGACAATGTGAAAGACAGTGATCTGTGACATGTGACAGTGTCAAAGACAGTGATCTGTGACATGTGACAGTGTCAAAGACAGTGATCTGTGACATGTGACAGTTTCAACGACAGTGATCTGTGACATGTGACAGTTTCAACGACAGTGATCTGTGACATGTGACAGTGTCAAAGACAGTGATCTGTGACATGTGACAATGTCAAAGACAGTGATCTGTGACATGTGACAGTGTCAAAGACAGTGATCTGTGACATGTGACAGTGTCAAAGACAGTGATCTGTGACATGTGACAGTGTCAAAGACAGTGATCTGTGACATGTGACAGTGTCAAAGACAGTGATCTGTGACATGTGACAGTGTCAAAGACAGTGATCTGTGACATGTGACAGTTTCAACGACAGTGATCTGTGACATGTGACAGTGTCAAAGACAGTGATCTGTGACATGTGACAGTGTCAAAGACAGTGATCTGTGACATGTGACAGTGTCAAAGACAGTGATCTGTGACATGTGACAGTGTCAAAGACAGTGATCTGTGACATGTGACAGTGTCAAAGACAGTGATCTGTGACATGTGACAGTGTCAAAGACAGTGATCTGTGACATGTGACAGTGTCAAAGACAGTGATCTGTGACATGTGACAATGTCAAAGACAGTGATCTGTGACATGTGACAGTGTCAAAGACAGTGATCTGTGACATGTGACAGTGTCAAAGACAGTGATCTGTGACATGTGACAGTGTGAAAGACAGTGATCTGTGACATGTGACAGTTTCAAAGACAGTGATCTGTGACATGTGACAGTGTCAAAGACAGTGATCTGTGACATGTGACAGTGTCAAAGACAATGATCTGTGACATGTGACAATGTCAAAGACAGTGATCTGTGACTTGTGACAGTGTCAAAGACAGTGATCTGTGACATGTGACAGTGTCAAAGACAGTGATCTGTGACATGTGACAGTGTCAAAGACAGTGATCTGTGACATGTGACAGTTTCAACGACAGTGATCTGTGACATGTGACAGTGTCAAAGACAGTGATCTGTGACATGTGACAGTTTCAACGACAGTGATCTGTGACATGTGACAGTGTCAAAGACAGTGATCTGTGACATGTGACAGTGTCAAAGACAGTGATCTGTGACATGTGACAGTGTCAAAGACAGTGATCTGTGACATGTGACAGTGTCAAAGACAGTGATCTGTGACATGTGACAGTGTCAAAGACAGTGATCTGTGACATGTGACAGTGTCAAAGACAGTGATCTGTGACATGTGACAGTGTCAAAGACAGTGATCTGTGACATGTGACAATGTCAAAGACAGTGATCTGTGACATGTGACAGTGTCAAAGACAGTGATCTGTGACATGTGACAGTTTCAACGACAGTGATCTGTGACATGTGACAGTGTCAAAGACAGTGATCTGTGACATGTGACAGTGTCAAAGACAGTGATCTGTGACATGTGACAGTGTCAAAGACAGTGATCTGTGACATGTGACAATGTCAAAGACAGTGATCTGTGACATGTGACAGTGTCAAAGACAGTGATCTGTGACATGTGACAGTGTCAAAGACAGTGATCTGTGACATGTGACAGTGTCAAAGACAGTGATCTGTGACATGTGACAGTGTCAAAGACAGTGATCTGTGACATGTGACAGTGTCAAAGACAGTGATCTGTGACATGTGACAATGTCAAAGACAGTGATCTGTGACATGTGACAGTGTCAAAGACAGTGATCTGTGACATGTGACAGTGTCAAAGACAGTGATCTGTGACATGTGACAGTGTCAAAGACAGTGATCTGTGACATGTGACAGTTTCAACGACAGTGATCTGTGACATGTGACAGTGTCAAAGACAGTGATCTGTGACATGTGACAGTGTCAAAGACAGTGATCTGTGACATGTGACAGTGTCAAAGACAGTGATCTGTGACATGTGACAGTGTCAAAGACAGTGATCTGTGACATGTGACAGTGTCAAAGACAGTGATCTGTGACATGTGACAGTGTAGAAGACAGTGATCTGTGACATGTGACAGTGTCAAAGACAGTGATCTGTGACATGTGACAGTGTCAAAGACAGTGATCTGTGACATGTGACAGTGTCAAAGACAGTGATCTGTGACATGTGACAGTGTCAAAGACAGTGATCTGTGACATGTGACAGTGTCAAAGACAGTGATCTGTGACATGTGACAGTGTCAAAGACAGTGATCTGTGACATGTGACAGTGTCAAAGACAGTGATCTGTGACATGTGACAGTGTCAAAGACAGTGATCTGTGACATGTGACAGTGTAGAAGACAGTGATCTGTGACATGTGACAGTGTCAAAGACAGTGATCTGTGACATGTGACAGTTTCAACGACAGTGATCTGTGACATGTGACAGTTTCAACGACAGTGATCTGTGACATGTGACAGTGTCAAAGACAGTGATCTGTGACATGTGACAATGTCAAAGACAGTGATCTGTGACATGTGACAGTGTCAAAGACAGTGATCTGTGACATGTGACAGTGTCAAAGACAGTGATCTGTGACATGTGACAGTGTCAAAGACAGTGATCTGTGACATGTGACAGTTTCAACGACAGTGATCTGTGACATGTGACAGTGTCAAAGACAGTGATCTGTGACATGTGACAGTTTCAACGACAGTGATCTGTGACATGTGACAGTGTCAAAGACAGTGATCTGTGACATGTGACAGTGTCAAAGACAGTGATCTGTGACATGTGACAGTGTCAAAGACAGTGATCTGTGACATGTGACAGTGTCAAAGACAGTGATCTGTGACATGTGACAGTGTCAAAGACAGTGATCTGTGACATGTGACAGTTTCAACGACAGTGATCTGTGACATGTGACAGTGTCAAAGACAGTGATCTGTGACATGTGACAGTGTCAAAGACAGTGATCTGTGACATGTGACAGTGTCAAAGACAGTGATCTGTGACATGTGACAGTGTCAAAGACAGTGATCTGTGACATGTGACAGTGTCAAAGACAGTGATCTGTGACATGTGACAGTTTCAACGACAGTGATCTGTGACATGTGACAGTTTCAACGACAGTGATCTGTGACATGTGACAGTGTCAAAGACAATGATCTGTGACATGTGACAATGTCAAAGACAGTGATCTGTGACTTGTGACAGTGTCAAAGACAGTGATCTGTGACATGTGACAGTGTCAAAGACAGTGATCTGTGACATGTGACAATGTGAAAGACAGTGATCTGTGACATGTGACAGTTTCAACGACAGTGATCTGTGACATGTGACAGTTTCAACGACAGTGATCTGTGACATGTGACAGTGTCAAAGACAATGATCTGTGACATGTGACAATGTCAAAGACAGTGATCTGTGACTTGTGACAGTGTCAAAGACAGTGATCTGTGACATGTGACAGTGTCAAAGACAGTGATCTGTGACATGTGACAGTGTCAAAGACAGTGATCTGTGACATGTGACAGTTTCAACGACAGTGATCTGTGACATGTGACAGTGTCAAAGACAGTGATCTGTGACATGTGACAGTTTCAACGACAGTGATCTGTGACATGTGACAGTGTCAAAGACAGTGATCTGTGACATGTGACAGTTTCAACGACAGTGATCTGTGACATGTGACAGTGTCAAAGACAGTGATCTGTGACATGTGACAGTGTCAAAGACAGTGATCTGTGACATGTGACAGTGTCAAAGACAGTGATCTGTGACATGTGACAGTGTCAAAGACAGTGATCTGTGACATGTGACAGTGTCAAAGACAGTGATCTGTGACATGTGACAGTTTCAACGACAGTGATCTGTGACATGTGACAGTGTCAAAGACAGTGATCTGTGACATGTGACAGTGTCAAAGACAATGATCTGTGACATGTGACAATGTCAAAGACAGTGATCTGTGACTTGTGACAGTGTCAAAGACAGTGATCTGTGACATGTGACAGTGTCAAAGACAGTGATCTGTGACATGTGACAGTTTCAACGACAGTGATCTGTGACATGTGACAGTGTCAAAGACAGTGATCTGTGACATGTGACAGTGTCAAAGACAGTGATCTGTGACATGTGACAGTGTCAAAGACAGTGATCTGTGACATGTGACAGTGTCAAAGACAGTGATCTGTGACATGTGACAGTGTCAAAAAGAGTGATCTGTGACATGTGACAGTGTCAAAGACAGTGATCTGTGACATGTGACAGTGTCAAAGACAGTGATCTGTGACATGTGACAGTGTCAAAGACAGTGATCTGTGACCCTCTTTTTACCTCTTAGATTGTGGCTGCTGCAACGATATTTTCAATAATTTGGCTCTTTGGTTGAGTAACACTGCTCTATAGAATAGTCCTTATAGTAACTGTAAGTTCATCCATTTAGCTCCATGCAAAGCAGAGGTTAGCAAAGCAAATCACCTTTTATTTGTTTTATGGTTCCACGCGTCCCGTGAAGCTCTGCGGCTCCCCCCAGGGGAGGCGCGCCTCACACTTTGAAAACTACTGCATTAGATCATAGTAGATGTGGGTCATTCGACATTTCAGTTGCACAGACAATAGTCCATGACATGACTGTGTTGCAACAATTCCTTTTTAATTTAATCATGTGTGTCTGAGACGTGATCTTTTAGAACAGTGGTTCTCTTTGTTTTTTTACCCATGCACCCCCTGAACAGCTCTGAGCTGTTAAACAGAGCTGTGACAGCCTTCTGATTCATAGACTTGATAAACACTTTCACATTTCTAACATTCGATTTTTTACTGCAAACATTTTGAATGTTAAAAATGCATGACTAGATTTATGCAAATCTCATCAGTAATTGTGGGTATTCAAAATAATGTAGTGACAACAGTGAGTGGACAGGCATGAAACCATTCAAGAGCATCAGCAGTAAAACACTGCTCAGCTGCAGCCATGTCTCTGGAACTATTCAGAAATAAAACGGACAATTAGAAAGAACTAACCTGTGAAAAATTAAATTCATTATTTAAAACAGCTTAGTGCCCCTTTTTGGGGATCATAATACAGATCTCCTCTCAACTGAAATCATGATTTTAGTCATAGATCAACATTTCTTCACAATAAAAAAAATCATTGATCTGTTTATGAATGGAGTGGCTGAGAATACAGGGACTGACAGGCATACCAGGGTGGGTCAAACCATCCTGCCATGGGGGAGACTCAGGGGGTTTTGGGTCATTTCATTTAATCGCCTACATAATATAAAATCCAGTTCATGAGCATACACCCCTTAGCATATCCAAGGATGTAGGGCCCCTAAAAGAATATCACATAGGGCTCCCATTAGCCGGCCAGCCAAGCTACAAATGTTGCATGATTTTAATAAATACATATGCATTTTGATGGATTTTTAACCATAATTCCCCGATGTATGAGCTTTTTTTTTTTTTTACTATGGCTAAATTAAATGTACTTACATTATTTATCAGTGCTGGACCACACTATGTGGATATTTTTAAGAGAGGGGCCCCCAGAACTGTATTTTACTCTATTTGATACAAATTTCAGTCTATTGACCGATTCATTAGGTCACTTTAGATTCAATAATGACACTATTTAAGAACAATTAAATAAAAACACACTTTTCATTGTAGGCATAAGAAATGTGGAAGTACGGAAATAAAAAAGAAATCCAAAAGTCATAATAATGAGATTGAAATTTAAAATTATGAGATAAAAAAATCATTACTTTTTCATAAAAATTCTGACTTTTTTAATTCACAATCTTGATTTTGTATCTTGTGATTCTGACTTTTTATCTCACAATTATGACATTTTATATCATAATTATGACTTCCAATTCATAATGTTAAATTTGTATCTTATTATGCTGACATTGTACCTCATAATTATGACTTTGTATCTCACAATTATGATTTTTTTATCCCACAATAATGACTTTCTATCTCACAATTATGACTTTTTATCTCATAATTAGGACTTTCTATCTCACAATTATGACTTTTTATCTCATAATTAGGACTTTTTGGCCCACAGTTATGACTTTCTATCTCACAATTATGACTTTTAATCTCATAATTATGACTTTGTTTCCCAAAATTATGACTTTCTATTCCACAGTTATGACTTTCTATCTCACAATTATGACTTCTTATCTCACAATTATGACTTTTTGGCACACAGTTATGACTTTCTATCTCACAATTATGAATTTTTATCTCACAATTATGACATTTCTTCTCACAATTATGATTTTTTTTACATAGTTATGAATTCTTATCTAAAAAATTATTCCTTTTCAGTCTCACAATTATGTCTTTTTATCTCGTAATTATGACTTTGTTTCCCAAAATTATGACTTTCGATCTCGCAATTATGACTTTTCATCTCACCATTGTGACTTTTTATCCAACAGTTATGACTTTGGATCTCACAATTATGACTTTTATCTCATAATTGTGACTTTTTCCCAAAATTATGACTTTTTATCCCACAGTTATGACTTTCTATCTCACAATTATGACTTTTATCCCAAAATTATGACATTTTATCTCACAATTATGACTTTGTATCCCACAATTATGATTTTCATCTCACAATTATGACTTTTTATATCACAATTATGACTTTTTAATTCATAATAATGACTTATATATCATAGACTTATTGTCCCATTATGATGACTTTTTGTCTCATAATTATGACTTATATATCATAATCATGACTTCCCCCCCTCATTATTATGACTTTTTATCTCACAATTATGACTTTTCTATCATAATTATGACTTTTTAATTCATAATAATGACTTTTTATCTCACAATTATGACTTTTAATCTCACAAATATTAATTTTTTTCAACTCACAATTACGACTTTTATATCATAGTTATGACTTTTTATCTTACAATTACAACTTTTTATCTTACAATTATGACTTTTTAAAATCACAATTATTTCTTTCTATCTCAAAATTATGAGGTTTCTATCATAGTTATGAATTTTTTTTCTCACAATTATGACTTTAATCTCACAATTATTACTTTTGTCTCACAATTATGACTTTTTAATCTAATAATTATGACTTTCATTCCCACAATTATGACTTTCTATCTAACAATTATGATTCTTTATATTTTACAAATATGATTTTTTTAATCTCACAATTATGACTTTTTATCTCACATTTATATATATTTTATATCATAATTATGACTTTTTAATTCAAAATCCTGACTTTGCATCTCATTCTTCTGACATTTTATCTCATTATTCTAATTTTTTCCCCACAGTTATGACTTTTTCTATCATAATCATTACTTTTTATCTCATAATTTTGATTTTTATCTCATAATTATGACTTTGTATCTCACAATTGTGACTTTTTATATCATAGTTATGACTTTTTATCTCACAATTATGAATATTTATCCCACAATTATGACTTTCTATCTCACAATTATGACTTTTATATCATAGTTATGACTTTGTATCCCTCAATTATGACTTTTTATCTCAAAATTATGAGTTTTTAATCTCATAATTATGACTTTTTCTATCATGAATTATTACTTTTTATATCATAGTTATGACTTTTTTTTTGTCATAAGTGTGACTTCATATCTCATAATCATGAGTTTTTTCCTCATAATTATGACTTTTTCTACCATAATTATGACTTTTTATCCCACAATTATGATTTTTTTCTCACTATTATGATTTTTTAATCTCATTATTATGACTTTTTCTATCACAAGTATGACTTTTTATCTCACAATTATGATTTATTTGTCTCATAATTATTCCTTTTCCATCTCACAATTATGACTTTTTATCTCATAATTATGATGTTGTATCCCAAAATTGTGACTTTTTATCTCACAATTATGACTTTTTATATCATAGTTATGACTTTTTATCCCTCAGTTATGAATATCTCATAATTATGACTTTTTCTATCATAATTATTACTTTGTTTATCATGGTTATGACTGTTATCTCACAATTATGATGTTTTATAAAAGTATGACTTTTTATCTCACAATCATGACTTTTCCTAATAACTATGACTTTTTCTGTCTCACAATTGTGACTTTGTATCTCACAATCATGATTTTCTTAATCTTACAATTATGACTTTCATTCTCACAATTATGACTTTTTATCTCACACTTATGACACAGTATATCATCATTATGACTTTTAATTCATCAAAATGACTTTGTATCTCATTATTCTGACATTTTATCTGACAATTATGACTTTGTATCTCACAATTAGGATTTTTTTTAATCTTACAATTATGTCATTTTTTAAAATCATAATTATGACTTTTTATCCCTCAATTATGAATATCTAACAATTATGACTTTTTCTATCATAATTATGACTTTGTATATCATAGTTATGACTTTTATCTCACAATTAGACTTTTTATATCATACACACTTAAAACTGCTGGGTTTAAAGTAACCCAAATTGGGTGAAATTGCTAACCCAGCACTGGGTCCAAAAGGGACCGAGCCAATTATGGGTTATTTATACCCAGCGCATTGGGTTGAGGATTTGACCCAGCATGCTGGGTCAAGATTTTGACTCAACAAGGGGTAGAAACTACTCATGCTGATGAGTTAAATCTACCAGGAAATGGGTTAACAGGTTACCAATATAGCTGTGATTAAAAATACTAGCTGTATTGCCAACATTTTCTAAGAATGTTACATTTAATTTACTTCAACTTCAGTAGATCATTATTTGATATAAATTACTATTAAATGATGAAACAACAAAATACTCTTCGAAGCATTTTATTGGTCAAATTGATAAAAATGTTAACTGTGACTACAAAAACAGTGTAAAACAGTTTTTTTTAAATCCTTAAGATAATAAAGACCAATATATATATATATTTTTTTTCATTTTTACATTTCCATTTTTTACATCAAAACTGTTTACTTGTTTACTAACAAACAGTATATCATTAAAACTTTAACTAGAGTCTAAGAATAAGCTAAGTTTATGGAGGGCTGAATGGAGCAGTCCCCCACTTAAAAACACCAGAACTCTATCATTCTAGCATTGCATTCAGTTGTGCTCTCATGAGCTTCACAACATTTGAAACATCTCCTGGCATTTCAAAAACAACTGACTGAATGAACTCCCAAACCTGAGTGCATGCTTTTGGGTAGACAAGATCAAACACATAGTATGCCTTGAAACATACGTCAACAGCTCCCAGAAGTGATGGCTGCTCCAAAGCGGTTCCATTCAGGATTACAAAAGCTTGGGAACACTCACTCTCCTCCCCTAGCATCAGAACATATGGAGAATCTATAGGGGCCTTCGAAAAGTACTCCACCATGTTAGTTCCAGGCTGGGAAAAAAACACAAAACACAAATGATACAAGTTAGGGCTGGACAATTAATCGAAATTTGGTCGTGATTTCAATTTTGGCTTCTCACGATCATAAAAACATTATAACCAAAACGAAACAATTAATGTGCCACACAACACAGCGTGTATGCAAGTTCCTACACTGTAAAAGCACAGTGAATGCACCTGTGTTGCGTGCGCAGCTGCAACAAGCGTGTGACATATGTGGATCAATAATACGAGGAGCGAGCAATTAAAACCATTACAGAATGGCAGCCTTTGGTTGAGAAAAAGGGTAGGACGTGGTAGGACAATTTGCATGTTGCAAATTTTGCAAGTTTTACAGGAGTGCATGTAGATTGGGTATATAATTTTATTTATTGTTTGTTATTGCTATTATTTAATATATTATTATTTTACTTGTTACTAATTTATGTTTTATTGTTCTTTTCAGTTGTGGTTCAATAAATACTGAAGTTTTGAAATCAATGAATCATCGTGTTTATTAATTGTGATTTCAATATCAATCAAAATAATCGTGATTGTTATTTTTGCCATAATCGTCCAGCACTAATACAAGTTATTACAACAGGCTAGGTTTAGTCTAGGTTTTCAGCAGCTGAACTGTAGGACTGCAGGGTTCCATAGCTTTGTTCCACTGCCATTTGTTTGCCTGTCTCAATCCACCTCTGTCAATACAGATTTCCTTTCTTCTACGAAAAAAGTATGCAAATATAAAGAGGACCTTCTTATATATATATATATATATATATATATATATATATATATATACATCTCATATAACAGAAACTGAGAAAAAAGTGTGGTATACCACATTTTGTCAAAGAAAATACAGTATTATATTAAAAAAACGGATTGACAATGCACTGGGGGCCAGCTGGTCATAATGTACGCTTCACTCACTTTAATCTCACAAACTTAATATTATTGAGTCTCAGTTAATGTGGATCAGTGTGTTTCAGTGTCCTCAACGTGCATTTTGGACAAGAGCCATAATATGGCTGTTGGAAAATCTGAAATACCATATGTACTGGTCCTGTAGATGTAGGTTTCCAGGATGTGTCTGCAATACATGTACAGTGTATACTTTTTATAATGGCATTCTATATATTTTTAACCTAATCATTTATGAATTTACTATTTCTAAGCCATTGGAACTTATTTTTATTCTAGTGTACACTATATAGTGTACAATCTTAATAAAAGAAAGAGGAAGAACCAAGGATTTGTGAACCATTCCACCCCTACCCTTAACTCACCGGCTTGACATCAATGAAGGTTGTTTGACTCTCCAAGCTGCTGGGCCGGAACACTTTCTTCCCAACTTTGTACGGTGCAGCTGGGAGCAGGATGGGGAGCAGCAGCAACGCGATATCCCCTTCTTTGTCTGGTAAATTAAAATATCATTAAAATGTTAAATTAAACATTTAAATCATTATTTCATGCAGGTTAGATTTTGAATATTTATTAACTGGATCTATAGGGGTCCATTCAAACTATAGCAGATAACAAAATAGGTGTTACAGAATGCTACAGATGGCAAAAAGACGATAATAGAGGTGTAAATGCTCTGTCCTATGGAAAGTTAAGATGAATGGACAAAATATATGGCCACATGTTAATAACTCTGCCAATGACAAAATCAATTAATTAAAAAATCTGATTACCTGCCATCTGTAAATCTAGATTGGTGTCAGCAGGCTTCTCCTTCTTAGCCATACGAATAATGTTCTGTGAGAACACAGGATTCCAGTTTTCAGTCAATTTGCCAGAAACCTCCGGATGTAAGATGGAGAAATCTTGAGAAATCTATATACAGGAGAAAACAGACACAGTAACAGATGTTAAATAAAATATCATCAATTGTTTACAGTTTCTTCTGAGGAGGAAATCTTACCATGCCTGGAGAGTCCAGTAAGCGAGGAAACTCGGCAATTATCTGAGGCATTGGCATCGCGCCACATGAGCGGATCCACTGTGCCCTGTTGATGGCAGTGTCACGCATGTACTGGGCAACCTGGGATTGGGGCCAGACATTATTTCTTAGCCACTCTGTCATCTGGATGGCCCGCTCTGCAGTTATCGGGGATTCTGCAATGTGTGACAAATTAGTGAATTCTAAGGACCTGCAAGACAGACACTAATTCAAGGTTTGAAATTTGAGTGATACGAGTTTAGTTTGTTTGCAAACTGGACAATGTGTTGCATTTCACATTTATTACAGATAAAAGGACACGGCCTCTTTCTGTACCTGGCACAATGGTCTGGGCTTCTTTTTGAGGCACTTCTTGCTGAATTCTTTCGCTTGCCACATCGCAGCCTTTTCCGTACATTGCGGAGGCGCTCCTCCAAAAACCCTGTTGCTGGTTTATGATTCCTCCCAGGCGTGAACCATGCATCCTTAAGATTACAAATTTAGAAAAACAAGTATTAAAATCTCATATGAGAATAAGAGAACTAGCAACAACAAAAAAAGAAGATCTACTGACAGCTACATGCTGTCCTGCTACATCTGCAAAATAATCTTAAACAAGCATTGGTTGAGCTGAGACAGAGAAGGTAAGGTGAATATTTTTTGATGGTGCGTAGTTAGTTCCTTAGTTAGGTATTACTTTATTTAGTGTTGTGAGGAACTTTACTTACAAAGCCTGTGCCCAGAGAGTCTCTCAGACCAGGAAACTGATCCACTATTGCTGACGCCAACATTGTCTTCGTACCTGAGGTTGGACTAGATGAAAAAGGAATTTTATCATCATTTGTTGACACTGCCAAACAATCAACAATTATACAGCTGAATATTCTGTGTGACAAACACTTACTTCTCACCGAAGTGTTCCATCAGGTGCGATACAAGAATTCGGACCATGCATCTTCTTCCGTTGAGAGAAATGTGCTGATTTTCTTTAAGACTGCTAACCAAGCCTTTCCCATCAGGTGTGTGGTTTAATATCTCACTGATATTCTGGAAAAGCCAGGAATTATTTAAGGAACACAAATGCAAGAAATTAAGTATATTAGTTTAATGTACACAAATCAGATATGTTTTTAACCCTGCCTTAAAGGGATACTTCAACATTTTGGCAAATTTGCCCCCCAGATCTCGTGGACAAGTTGTGACCTGCACATTCACCACACTATGAAATAATCAGGCAGCATTACAAGACGGAGATGTTTTAAAAGTTAAATGCAGAGCCGGAACTACACTCCAGACATGACTGCTGCACTGTGTCACTCCACCCAGTGGTTTACTCACGAAATAGTTCCGAGTATTTGCTTCATGTGTCTTAATGTTACATAATTATACGTTATTACTTCATAGCGTGGTGATTGTGCAGGTCATCACTTGTCCACGAGAGTGTGTTGGATTGTGTATTTGATGAGTTTGATGAGGGAAAGCAAAAAATTCTGTCTGCTTACATAGCGTTAGCTGTGCAGCTGGTATATCTGTCCCCCGAGGTCTAGAAACAGCTTGCACTGACAACTAAAGGAAACGAACCTATTACTAGGACTATAGGAATTATGGCAATGGGTGAATTTGCCAAAATGCTGAAGTATCCCTTTAAGTCAACATGCACCTATGCTTGTTTACAGGATTCTTAAATTCATAATTACACCTGCTGAGAACAGATTAACTTACAAATTGTGCTTGTTGCTCCACAAATTCAACGTGCTGCACTGCAGGTGACTCTTGGGCAGAAGCTCCAACAGCAGACACTGGTCGGGGGCTTAAATTCTTTAAAAAGTGAAGATCAAGACATAGTGTGAAGTTGTTAAATAGTTCAACAAAATGATAATGTGTCATGCTGAAAAAAAAATAAAGATTCAGACAAGGAATACTTACAAGATATACTCAACATGACTGAAGGACCTCCCCCGCTAGCAGTTCTAATCTTAGTTGCATTACTTAAATCAATTGCAATAAATGAGGTGCACTGTCACAGCTCTGGACAAACAGCATCTAATCACTACATATAACAATATTTACAACTATATACAGTATGACCTATTCCCAGTCTATGTTTAATATACCCTATACCTCATGGAAACATAATGGTTGTCATCATTCCCCTTGTGAGACTTTACAACATGGAGTGGGTGATAGTTACAGATGCAACCAATGTCAACTGCCTGGATTTCTGTGGTTGGAGACACAGTGAAGGCAAAGATATGCCTCTCAAAGCCTGTTGTCTCCCAGTTTCACACAATCAGTTTGACTGTTGAATTCACCAACACAATCCTTTGAATGGTACCAAACTGCGGCTCACCATCAGGAGAGTGTGAAAGCAAAAGTGTCATGCCTGGCCTATACCTGCATCCTTTGTACACTATCCAGTCTGACAGATACACTTCTGGGGAAACGGCAACTCCATCAAACCAACTTTTTACCTCCTCAAAGTTGTCTATGGTACCAAGGAGTGAGGTGTATCCTGGCCCAACTTCAAAATCATGATGAAACATTTGGCCAGAAAGCAGAGTGTAGCACATCATCATCTGATGTCTATAGGCCTGCGTTTTACAAATGTTCTTAAAGTTGCAGGTCACATGGCTCACCCGCTTAAAAAATCCATGTTTTGCCTCAAAACGCATGGACCAAAAGTGAACTAGAGGCCCAAGCTTTCTGATGGCACGAGGGTAATGCAGCATGAAATGGTGTTTAGGCTTCAGGTGTCTGTCTGGGTAAAGCTCAGCATACAGACAATGATGTTCCTCAATGAGATAACCCAAAAATATCACTGCCCCTTGAGTCAGTGCAGGAGAAAAGATCAACTCCATGCAGCTAAGTAAGGAAAGGAGCAGTTCCCAGTGTTGGTTCCCCTCAGGCACCAAATCCCCTATCATCAGAGGCAGCAATCTTAGTAGGCACCAGGTCTGTGATGCACTCTGCCGAAGAGCTCCATCAGGATTTTTCAAGTCCTGGGGTTTTATGGCAGATGGCTTGTTGTGAACATCACAAAACCCATAGTCAAAGCTGGTCAGTCGATAGTTAAGCTGTTCAAGTGTGAAAAGTTTTGTTAAATCAGGGAATTGATGACAAGCTTAAGTTCATAACCACCGATGCCCTCAAGGATGTTGTGCATGATGTCAGGAGCAACATTGTCTGTCACATGATAGAACTCCAACTTGTTGAGGGAACTGTCTCTTTTGATGCCAGTTTCACTTTGGTTGTTTTTACAAGAAGATCTGAGTTGTAGTTGACTTTATCATGAATTAATGCAGAATCCTCTACAGTCTGAACCTTTAGAACCTCTCTTTGTACCCGACACCATCGGCACACACTCCTTCCAGCAAAGCTTTCTGTGTAACCAAGGATGCTGTTAAGTCCAAGGTTATCTCCACAGACCTGTGCTACACCAGCCCTTACAATACCTTTGAAATGAGTGGTGTTAATCTGAATACCTTCCTTTACCAGGTCCCTGATGCTGCTCACAATTGGGTCAAGAATTGCGTTCATGCCATACGTCTTAACGTCATCAGTTTTGTAAACTGCCAACAAAAAGTGAGACTTGAGACTTGAATGATACTCTGGCGGCAAACACTTAATAGTGTAATAGATGAACCCAAGCTTGTGGATTGAAGTTTTTGAGCCAAGGGGATTTACCATCTCACAATCATCACAGTAAAGAAGTAACGGGACAGAGAACTCTTCAGAGAAAAGTGTATTAGTCTGGAAGGCTGCACCATCTCTAAAATCCTCAAGGGCTGTACTTTGCTGTTTTCGCCACTCAGTGATTTTTTCCATTGTCCCTGGACTTTCCAAGATGAGCTTAAGCATTTTTTTCAGGATACAGTACCTGTATCCTTGTTAGTTACCTGTGTGTAGGAAAAACCAGGGAGACGTACTGCCTCTGGCTGCACAAAGTATCCAGAATCTGTGAAGTATTTCATTTGTTTGTACTCAGATTCAAAACTCTGGAATGGTTCAGCAGCTAAATCAAACTGCTGTAGCAGCTCTTCACATTGAGGAGTTTCAGACTGTCCGATAACTCCAAAAAAAAGAAGCTGTTTTTCTTTTCAAACAATCAACTATATCTCTGACTAGACTGGATGTGTGTTCAACAACATCTCTGATGGCACTAAATGTCTGTGAGGGCTTTGACTTCAGACGAGCTAAGAAGAGTGCAACTCTGTCCTCCTCTAACTCATCCCATGCCTCTGATGTGTCAGTGCATTCCAGCTCATCAGAAATACAGCACTGAGGTTCTTCTGACCTATCAGGACAATTAGCTGAAGAGCTTTCTCCCTTTGTTGCAATGTCAAACTCAACAGCATGACCTAACAAATGTCTCCTGAATGATCGTATGTGCTTAAATGAACGCTGACACCCAAGTTGAGCACACTGGAAAAATGTTGATGTAGAGTATACATTATGCATTACCCTCAGGTGGCTGAAAAATTGTCTAACATCCTTGCCTGTAGACTTTTTACACTTGAAGCACACATAACCCATTATGTCTAGTCCTGTGACTCAAGGCGTACCTCCAGCAACTTTTTTAAGTTATGCTGAAACTTAAGGCGTGGTCCGACAAGGGGGATGAAGGAGGCCAAGCTGTTTTCATCCAGCAGAATGAAGGACTCTTTGTCTATCTGTTGAGCTGCAAGACACAACATGACACAAACTGATATATGTAGAAATTTAGCCATACTACTTTAAAAGTCTATATTCCTTTAATACTGAAAAAAAGACTGAAGACTGAAGACTGAACAGTAAAAAAAAAAGGCAATCAAAATATTAAATAAGAAGCAGAGAAAGAATATAGCAATATCTAAAAATATATAAATATAAATACATAAAAAATAGAATAGAAATGAAATGAAATGTAATTCAGATATTGTATTCAAGTTCATTCAGTCCATACAAATTCAATAATTGATTTGTGTTGAACATTAGTACATACCTTCAAAAGTTGGGATCAACTCGGCCAGGTTCCACTCACGAAGCTTTTCCTGGACAAACTCATCCATCTTTCAAAAATGAAAGCAAACATTTTTAGTGCCATATACAAACAAGTTTAGTAAAACACATGGAAACAAAAATTTTAGCGTAAAATATGTATTTATTTCATTCAATAAAACAAAAAAACAATTCATGTCCAACATACAAATCTTCCACTTTAAATGAAAAGGAGCAGAATGAAGAATAGTCTAATACTATCTGTCCCGTTTTCACAAAACATTGATCAACAAATCATTACATGCATATTGAGAAATCAACAGATACAACAGTTTATCTCGTAAATTACTCCACTAATGATGCCTGGAATGGTACCAAACTTAAACAGTAGTTAAAAATAGGGTCTATAGTCATAAAACGAGGCACTGGAGAGTTTGTAAGTACACCAGGAGCTTGTAAAAATAACATTTGCCTGATGGCCTCTACTCTCTGCTGCTAACGCTAGCGTTTTAGCTAAAACGACAGCGTTTAAACCAGGACTTTATTAAAGTAACATTTGCCTGATGGCCTCTACTCTCTGCTGCTAATGCTAGCGTTTTAGCTAAAACGCTAGCGTTTAAACCAGGACTTTATTAAAGTAACATTTGCCTGATGGCCTCTACTCTCTGCTGCTAATGCTAGCGTTTTAGCTAAAACGCTAGCGTTTAAACCAGGACTTTATTAAAGTAACATTTGCCTGATGGCTTCTACTCTCTGCTGCTAACGCTAACCAGGACTTTATTAAAGTAACATTTGCCTGATGGCCTCTACTCTCTGCTGCTAACGCTAGTACACTACCGCTAGCTGACGCTAGCATTTATGGTTTTAGCTAAAACGACAGCGTTTAAACCAGGACTTTATTAAAGTAACATTTGCCTGATGGCCTCTACTCTCTGCTGCTAACGCTAGCGTTTTAGCTAAAACGACAGCGTTTAAACCAGGACTTTATTAAAGTAACATTTGCCTGATGGCCTCTACTCTCTGCTGCTAACGCTAACCAGGACTTTATTAAAGTAACATTTGCCTGATGGCTTCTACTCTCTGCTGCTAACGCTAGCGTTTTAGCTAAAACGACAGCGTTTAAACCAGGACTTTATTAAAGTAACATTTGCCTGATGGCCTCTACTCTCTGCTGCTAATGCTAGCGTTTTAGCTAAAACGCTAGCGTTTAAACCAGGACTTTATTAAAGTAACATTTGCCTGATGGCTTCTACTCTCTGCTGCTAACGCTAACCAGGACTTTATTAAAGTAACATTTGCCTGATGGCCTCTACTCTCTGCTGCTAACGCTAGTACACTACCGCTAGCTGACGCTAGCATTTATGGTTTTAGCTAAAACGACAGCGTTTAAACCAGGACTTTATTAAAGTAACATTTGCCTGATGGCCTCTACTCTCTGCTGCTAACGCTAGCGTTTTAGCTAAAACGACAGCGTTTAAACCAGGACTTTATTAAAGTAACATTTGCCTGATGGCCTCTACTCTCTGCTGCTAACGCTAATGCTAGCGTTTTAGCTAAAACGACAGCGTTTAAACCAGGACTTTATTAAAATAACATTTGCCTGATGGCCTCTACTCTCTGCTGCTAACGCTAGTACACTACCGCTAGCTGACGCTAGCATTTATGGTTTTAGCTAAAACGACAGCGTTTAAACCAGGACTTTATTAAAGTAACATTTGCCTGATGGCCTCTACTCTCTGCTGCTAACGCTAACGCTAGCATTTTAGCTAAAACGACAGCGTTTAAACCAGGACTTTATTAAAGTAACATTTGCCTGATGGCCTCTTCTCTCTGCTGGTAACTCTAGTACACTTATGCTAGCTGACGATAGCGTTTAAACCAGGACTTTATTAAAGTAACATTTGCCTGATGGCCTCTACTCTCTGCTGCTAACGCTAGTACACTACTGCTAGCTGACGCTAGCGTTTAAACCAGGACTTTATTAAAATAACATTTGCCTGATGGCCTCTACTCTCTGCTGCTAACGCTAATGCTAGCGTTTTAGCTAAAACGACAGCGTTTAAACCAGGACTTTATTAAAGTAACATTTGCCTGATGGCCTCTACTCTCTGCTGCTAACGCTAGTACACTACTGCTAGCTGACGCTAGCGTTTAAACCAGGACTTTATTAAAGTAACATTTGCCTGATGGCCTCTACTCTCTGCTGCTAACGCTAGTACACTACTGCTAGCTGACGCTAGCGTTTAAACCAGGACTTTATTAAAATAACATTTGCCTGATGGCCTCTACTCTCTGCTGCTAATGCTAGCGTTTTAGCTAAAACGCTAGCGTTTAAACCAGGACTTTATTAAAGTAACATTTGCCTGATGGCTTCTACTCTCTGCTGCTAACGCTAACGCTAGCGTTTTAGCTAAAACGCTAGCGTTTAAACCAGGACTTTATTAAAGTAACATTTGCCTGATGGCCTCTACTCTCTGCTGCTAACGCTAACGCTAGCGTTTTAGCTAAAACGACAGCGTTTAAACCAGGACTTTATTAAAGTAACATTTGCCTGATGGCCTCTACTCTCTGCTGCTAACGCTAATGCTAGCGTTTTAGCTAAAACGACAGCGTTTAAACCAGGACTTTATTAAAGTAACATTTGCCTGATGGCCTCTACTCTCTGCTGCTAACGCTAGCGTTTTAGCTAAAACGACAGCGTTTAAACCAGGACTTTATTAAAGTAACATTTGCCTGATGGCCTCTACTCTCTGCTGCTAATGCTAGCGTTTTAGCTAAAACGACAGCGTTTAAACCAGGACTTTATTAAAGTAACATTTGCCTGATGGCTTCTACTCTCTGCTGCTAACGCTAACGCTAGCGTTTTAGCTAAAACGACAGCGTTTAAACCAGGACTTTATTAAAGTAACATTTGCCTGATGGCCTCTACTCTCTGCTGCTAACGCTAACGCTAGCGTTTTAGCTAAAACGCTAGCGTTTAAACCAGGACTTTATTAAAATAACATTTGCCTGATGGCCTCTACTCTCTGCTGCTAACGCTAACGCTAGCGTTTTAGCTAAAACGACAGCGTTTAAACCAGGACTTTATTAAAGTAACATTTGCCTGATGGCCTCTACTCTCTGCTGCTAACGCTAACGCTAGCGTTTTAGCTAAAACGCTAGCGTTTAAACCAGGACTTTATTAAAATAACATTTGCCTGATGGCCTCTACTCTCTGCTGCTAACGCTAACGCAAGCGTTTTAGCTAAAACGACAGCGTTTAAACCAGGACTTTATTAAAGTAACATTTGCCTGATGGCCTCTACTCTCTGCTGCTAACGCTAGCGTTTTAGCTAAAACGACAGCGTTTAAACCAGGACTTTATTAAAGTAACATTTGCCTGATGGCTTCTACTCTCTGCTGCTAACGCTAGCGTTTTAGCTAAAACGACAGCGTTTAAACCAGGACTTTATTAAAGTAACATTTGCCTGATGGCCTCTACTCTCTGCTGCTAACGCTAGCGTTTTAGCTAAAACGCTAGCGTTTAAACCAGGACTTTATTAAAATAACATTTGCCTGATGGCCTCTACTCTCTGCTGCTAACGCTAGCGTTTTAGCTAAAACGACAGCGTTTAAACCAGGACTTTATTAAAGTAATTAACATTTGCCTGATGGCTCTACTCTCTGCTAAATAGCTTAGAGGTAAATTACTCAGAAACATCACTTAAAACAGTGAAGCAATACAACTTAAAATAGCAAATGCAAGATTTTTTAACATTGTACTACCAAATCCGCCACTCACCCTACTTAGTTTGAAACTCACTCCTGTCGTTTTACCGTCTGAAAGGCTACCAGTCACACACACGCACACACACCCCCACACACACAGATACACACCACCTAAATACAATGACGTTTACTTTAAATAGTGACAGAAAACAATTATGTTGATACATCAGGAGAAAATTCCTAGCTAGCGAGCAAGTTAGCAAGCGAGCAACACGGAATAAAACGCCTCTAGTCGGCAAGTGAGGTGAAGTGAGCTAAAACTATGGTTTGTAAGTAAAACAGACGCAACTATTTGGCTACCACATTAAGCTTTCAACGCAGATGTTGTAAAGCCTAATACTTTAAGTTTTCCTTGCCATTTCCTGATGGCATCCATCTGAAGCTGGAGAAGGAGTTGCTGTGTCCAATATGGCGATCAGCCTCATCCCTTCAGCCCGCCAAGTCTGACCCAATCTAACCCAGCCTTGGGTAAAATTCACCCAATCTGCTCAAACTCCACAGCTACCCAGCGAATGGGTTGGGAAAACAACCAGACTTTATTAGTGTGTATTTGCCTGATGGCCTCTTATTTCACAATCATGACTTTTAGCTCAGAACTATGACTTTATCTATCCAGGACTTTACTTTTAAAGTAACATTTATGATTTTTAATCTCTGATGACTTTACATCATAATGATGACTTTTATATCAAAGTTATGACTTTATTAAAGTAACATTTGCCTTTGGCCTCAGAATTTTGACTTTTTCTACCGTAATTATTACTTTCTATCTTACAATTATGACTTTTTTTATATCATAAGTATGACTTTTTAATCTCATAATCATGACTTTTCCCCTCATAATTATGACTTTTGATCTCATAGTTATGACTATTTCTATCACAATTATAACTTTTTATATCATAGTTATGACTTTTTTTTAATCTCACAATTTTTACTTTTAATCCCAGGACTTTATTATGACTTGCCTGATCTCACAGTTAAGACTTTTGCTCTCATCATTATGACTTTTCTATCATAATCATGACTTTTTATCATAAAATAACATTTGCCTGATAATTATGACTTTCATCCCTCAAGTATGACTTTAGCTCACAATAAACCAGGACTTTATTAAGTCATAACATTTGCCTGATGGCCTCTATTCTGACTGTCCTAATAATTATGACCTTTTATATCATAATTGTGATGTTGTATCTCATTATTCTGACTTTATCTCATAATCATGCCTCATGTCACATTTTTTCTTTATTTAACCCAAATACAATACAATTACAAGAACTTTATTTGTATGGCACTTTTTAAAAACATGGGTTTACAAAGTGCTTTGACATTTGAAGCAAGCAGAAGAACAAAGCAATGAACCCAAACAAAAGAATCCACAAACTTAAAGAAACTAATCAAAAATATGATAATAATTCATCAAGATCAATAGACACAGAAACATCACTTAAAACAGTGAAGCAATACAACTTAAAATAGCAAATGCAAGATTTTTTAACATTGTACTACCAAATCCGCCACTCACCCTACTTAGTTTGAAACTCACTCCTGTCGTTTTACCGTCTGAAAGGCTACCAGTCACACACACGCACACACACCCCCACACACACAGATACACACCACCTAAATACAATGACGTTTACTTTAAATAGTGACAGAAAACAATTATGTTGATACATCAGGAGAAAATTCCTAGCTAGCGAGCAAGTTAGCAAGCGAGCAACACGGAATAAAACGCCTCTAGTCGGCAAGTGAGGTGAAGTGAGCTAAAACTATGGTTTGTAAGTAAAAACTACGACACAACTATTTGGCTACCACATTAAGCTTTCAAACGCAGATGTTGTAGCCTAATACATTAAGTTTTCCTTGCCATTTCCTCATGCATCCATCTGAAGCTGGAGAAGGAGTTGCTGTGTCCAATATGGCGATCAGCCTCATCCCTTCAGCCCGCCAAGTCTGACCCAATCTAACCCAGCCTTGGGTAAAATTCACC
Organism: Cheilinus undulatus; assembly: GCF_018320785.1. Lineage (NCBI taxonomy): Eukaryota > Metazoa > Chordata > Actinopteri > Labriformes > Labridae > Cheilinus > Cheilinus undulatus. Next base: position 122,312 of record NW_024571696.1, read on the forward strand.
CAATCTGCTCAAACTCCACAGCTACCCAGCGAATGGGTTGGGAAAACAACCCAGCATTTTTTAGTGTGTAAGTATGACTTTTTATTTCACAATCATGACTTTTACCTCAGAACTATGACTTTATCTATCTGACAATTATGACTTTTGATCTCACAATTATGATTTTTTTAATCTTACAATGATGACTTTTACATCATAATGATGACTTTTATATCAAAGTTATGACTTTTTTCCTCATAATTATGTTCTTTGTCTCAGAATTTTGACTTTTTCTACCGTAATTATTACTTTCTATCTTACAATTATGACTTTTTTTATATCATAAGTATGACTTTTTAATCTCATAATCATGACTTTTCCCCTCATAATTATGACTTTTGATCTCATAGTTATGACTATTTCTATCACAATTATAACTTTTTATATCATAGTTATGACTTTTTTTTAATCTCACAATTTTTACTTTTAATCCCACAATTATGACTTCGTATCTCACAGTTAAGACTTTTGTCTCATCATTATGACTTTTTCTATCATAATCATGACTTTTTCTATCATAAAAATATAACCATAATTATGACTTTCATCCCTCAAGTATGACTTTTTATCTCACAATTATGACTTTTTAAGTCATAATCATGACTTTGTTCCCGTTATTCTGACTGTCCTATAATTATGACCTTTTATATCATAATTGTGATGTTGTATCTCATTATTCTGACTTTTTATCTCATAATCATGCCTCATGTCACATTTTTTTCTTTTTTATTTGACCCAAATACAATACAATTATAAGAACTTTATTTGTAAGGCACTTTTAAAAACATGGGTTTACAAAGTGCTTTGACATTTGCAGAAGCAAGCAGAAGAACAAAGCAATGAACCCAAACAAAAGAATCCACAAACTTAAAGAAACTAATCAAAAATATGGACGAGATAATAATTCATCAAGATCAATAGACATTAAAACCTAGATGTCATGCGATGCCATGCAAACTAAGACTTCACAGACATCAAGCAGAGTGCAGACATGAAACCATGCCACAGAACTACGACATCATGAACATCATCAGGATGCAGGCGAGACACGGACATCAAGTACCATAAAACAATAGGAACCCAGGCAATGCAGGAACCCAGCTACACATGCTGATACCAAGAGGACCAAAATTGAAATGTGAGGAATTAAAAGAGAAACAAGGAGAAGTAAAAACAAAATAGGAGATAAATGAGAAAAGGCAGCAAAATATAAATCAGAGGGCAAAAACAGAGAGTAAAGCGAGGTAAAACGAGCTGTGAAACTGTAAAAGCAGTAAAATTGATACATATTACAACAGAGGTAAACAAAAGGGAAGCAATAGAGACAAAAAAGCAAAAAAGTGAGGAAGACAGTAACAATTAAAAACAGCCAGGGGGCAAGGAAATAAAATGAGGTTCAGAGGGAGTAATGGAGAGATTAACCCTTTAAAACCTACCATTGTGCAAGTCCGCCAGGACATTTTTACATACTGTAGTGCCATTTTTGGGAGTATGTTTATTTGCTTAACATCAATATAACCCTTATATCCCAAGTTTTAATAATATGTATTGACTTATGTCTTAACTACTACAATAAATTGCTAAAAGTGCAATAAACCTAAATAAAAAAATGAAAATCTTTTTTTTTTTTTTTTTCACATATATTGCAAAATGCAGAAATTGCACAGCTGTATCCCTTAAATTTGTAGATGTAAAAAAGTTGCACAATATCCTTTGGAACCACAGGAAATGTATTTGGAGTCTGTACATAACTTGCGTTTTGAGATATAGTCAATTTTGTAACCTGTAAAGAAACCGAGCCAGATGAGTAGTTGGACTCTTCATCTGAAGCTGTCATTAGTTCGAAAGCTTCGCGCCAGCTGTAAAACCATTTGTAATGACCAGGTTTTTGCGGCTCCATAACTACATATGTGTGGAAGTGTGTCAAAGGTGTGTGTGGGTTGTGTGTCTGAGTGTTTTTGTAAAAAAGTAGGGGTGAATTTAGAGCGAGGTGTGTGCAGGCTAAGTTCTTCAATGTATTCCGCGGAAAAAAAAAATACAACTCTAGGGAAAATACGCCACTTCCTGTTGTTGGGGTGGGAAGCCTATGAGGTAGGGACACTTAAGAATCATGTGACAGGTCACGCCCACAACGTGATGATGTTTATTTCAACGTAGGAAGTGCTGCAAATACCTGTGGTCTTGTTTATAAAGATTTTTGTGTGCATTTTATCGTGTATTTTTACAAACCCATCACTGCAACTAAAAAGCGCTCTGAAACATGGTGAATGTGTGAAATGTTAGTGTAACTCCCCAGGTTTTATATGTAAAAAGAATAATCGATCTCTCTTATCCAGCTTTACATCTATAGCCAATCAAAAGTGGATATGTAAAAATCTTCGAGAAGATAAAAATGACATCACGTAAAAGCAAGTCTATGAGTTTTAAGAAGTGATTTAAAAGATGTCAATGCTTCTGCATACCTTATCAGGCAGGTCGTTCCAAAGTCGAGGGGCTCTGATGGAAAAGGCCCTGTCACCTTTATATTTGAGTCTCGACTTTGGAACAACCAGGTAGCCCACGCCCGAGGATCTAAGGCTGCTGGTTGGCTCATAGGGGGTTAAAAGTTCTCGTATATAGATTGGAGCCGGACTCTTCAATGCTTTAAAAGTAATTAATAAGATCTTAAAATCAATTCTAAAACTAATGGGAAGTCAGTGTAAAGATGCTAAAGGGAGGTTTGTTAAAACCAGTGAGAAGCCTAGCTGCTTCATCCTGTACCAGTTGGAGGCGAAAGAGTGATTTCTGGGAGATACTGGAGAAGAGTGAATTACAATAATCTAATCTGGAAAAGAAGAAAGCATGGATGAGTTTTTCCAGGTCCTGTTAAGTCAATATTGTTTTTCTTAAACATATATTAATTGAGTTTTTCATAATAATACAGAAAAAGGTCATTAAATTACATATTAATAGTAGAAGGTCCACAACTTAAAAGCAGATCACAACTCCACCAATCGTTATCAAGTTGGCTCTGGACAAAAAGCAGAATGACCTTAACATTGATTCCCAGTGCAAAAAAACCTCAGCACTGGGCAATAAGCACAACAAAAAACAACAATAACAACAACAACAACAACAAGGGGGGGCCAAAGCACATTACATTAGTGTTATATATATATATATATATAAGACTTCAAGAATGCATAGTTCAGAAACACCTTCTAGAATTGACAGTTTTCCTTATTAGTCTCCAACGTTAATCCTCCACAAGACAATATTAAGTCCTTATTTATAGTCAACACCATATTTCAAAAATGGGGGCCAGATGTTATAAAGTTCTTTTATCCTACCTTTAGTACTCCATAGGTATCATATCAGAAATAAATAAAATGCCATCCAGCCATTGTTGGAGGTTTGGGGTCAATCCATTTCAGTAGTATATTTTTCCTTGCACAGAAAGTAAGGACACCCAGAAGTTTTTTAGAGTGTGTATTCTTCAACCGTTTATCTGGCAACCCGAACAACAGACACAAAGGGTCCTTGCTCTTTCTAGAAACGATGTTCTCCAGACGAGAGAGCTGGTGAGAAGGGCCTCTATCTTTTTTGCTGTTTAAAAAGCTACATATTTGCAAGTATCTGAAAAATTCAGTTCTGGGTAAGTTATTCTTCTCCTGTAGTTGATCAAATGAGAGTAATATTTTCTTTTTGTATAAATGTCCTATAGTTACTACCCCTTTACTATCCCACTTCTCAAAGCCCTTGTCTGTGATGCCTGGGGGAAAATCCACGTTCCCCTGAATAGGTGAGAGAGAAGAAAGTTGCCCCTCTAGTCCCTCAGTCTTTCTCATGTCCTGCCAGGCTTTTATAGTGGTCTGTACAATTATGTTATTGTCAACATACACCTTTATATTTTTTTGCTCACAAGCACAGAGCAAAGCCCTCAGGGGAACGTTTATGTGTGAAGATTCCAGGTCAAGCCATACAGAGTTATGGTCATTTCTAATCCAGTCTACAATATAGCTTAATTGTGAAGACAGCTGATAGAGCCTGATGTCAGGCACCGAGAGGCCGCCTCCCTCCTGTGGCTTCATAAGTCAGGCCGAGCTCATACAGGGCCTCTTTCCATTCCAAATAAAAGTACTGAACCATCCATTTATTTTCTTAATGACCTTCTTTGAAAGCATGATGGGAACCATCTGAGAGACATACTGAAGTTTAGGCAAAATAATCATTGTAAGTAACGAGGTTCGTCCAAACATAGATAATGGTAGAGAGTTCCATCTTTCAAGGTGGTACCCACCTAAATGGGCAAAATAAGGACGGGGCGGCATCCCAGCGACAACCCAGGGGAAGGGCCTCTGATTTAGAAAAATTTATTTTATAACCTGAGAATTCACTAAAGCAATGAATCAGTTCCAAAACGGCTGGTATTGAGACCTCTGGATTTGTCAGAAACAACAAAACATCATCGGCATATAAAGAAATTGTATGAATCTTATTACCAACACAAACGCCGCTAATAGAGGGGGTTTGCCTAATGGCCTCTGCCAAAGGCTCTGTGGCAATCACAAACCAAAGAGGTGATAGAGGACACCCCTGTCACGTGCCACGGCCAAGACAAAAATAAGGTGACCTCCTACCATTCGTCAGGACAGCAGATAATGGGTTACTGTTAGCTTTACCCAGCTTATAAATTCAGCTCCCAGGTCCAAATTCTCCAGGGCAGAAAAAAGATAGGGCCATTGGACCCTACCGACGATTCTCAGCGTCTAGACTTATAACGACACAATCAAGTTTGTCTAATTGAGGGAGATAAATTATATTTAAGAGTCTCCTCATATTGTTTCATGAATTTCTGCCTACTATAAATCCTGTTTGGTTTTTATTAATAATAGTTGGCAGGATTTTTTCCAAATGCAGAGCAAGGGTCTTAGAAAGCCGCTTGGAGTCTGTATTTACCAGGACAACAGGCCTGTAGGAGGCACAATCATCAGCACGTTTCCCTTTCTTATGTAAAAGGCTAATATCAGCCTCTCTGAGTGATCTGGGGAGAAAACCATCCTTTAAAGAGTCATGAACCATATTAAGCACAGGTTGAATTAATAAGGTTCACAGTCTTTGTAAAAGTCACAGCCAGCCCGTCAGGGCCGGGGGCTTTGCCTGATTTTAAGGATTTGAAGGTTATCTTTACTTCTTGCTCTGTTATTGGTTTGTTGAGTGTTTCTTTCTGTAAGTTTGGGTTTATTTAGGTTAGAGAAGCAGATCTCAGTGGGTACAGGCTGTTTGCTTTTATATAACTGCTTATTAAAGTGTTCAAACCGTTGGGTTATACTCTCTGCATTTGTTTTCCTTTTGCCATCAGAACTCTTCACAGCTGAAGTAGACTGTGAGTCAGACTTTTTATGAATGATCCTAGCTAAATGTTTATTGGGCTTATTGCCAAACTCATACAGCTTCTGGTTACAAGTCTGCTGCACTGTTCAGCTTTATGAGTGAGTAATGAGTTTAATGAGGCCTCAGCAGCCAGCCTTGCCTTTAAATCAGTATCAGAAGATTATTTCACATATTTTTTTTCTGCTTCAGACAGCTGAATCTCTAGTTCCCTCTGGTGTTCAGGTGTTTTCCGTCGGTTGCTTTTAAAATACAAAATAATGAAGCCTTTGCTTGTTTCTATAGAACTGAGGGAGAGCTACCTGGATTATTGTTAATGGCATAAAATATCTCAAATTCAGAGTTAAAGTAGGATCACTGAGCAAGGATGGATTAAACCTCCATGACTTGGTGGGAGGAGATGAGGAAAAACAGGACTATGGTCTGAGATTATAATGCTGCCTACTAACAGGACCTTATCTGACTAAGTTTTGATGTTGGGATAAAGAAATAATCTATTCTCGAGCTGCTCTTAAATGTGTTTGAGAAATAAGTCAAATCTTTCTCTCCTGGATGAGTAACTCTTCACATATTTCTGTTAAAGCCCTGGCTCTTTTGGTGGGAGGTTGGATGTTTGTCTATTTGAGGGTCTAGCAGACAGCTACAGTCTCCTCCTATTATTGACCGTTCTGACTCAGACAAAGCCGTAGTAACGGTTTCTGTCAGTGGTTGGGAGGGTAGTAAATATTCATCATAGAAATGTACTGACCAGATAGCAGCCCTTTCAGAAGCACATTTTTCTACCCTAAACAGAAGTGATTTATGAATTAAGATGCATCTCCCCTCCTGCTGGAGGTGTGGGATGAAAAACAGCCTTGACCTACCCCCTCTCTTTTTAGTTTTATATGCTCTTGATCTTTGAGATGAGTTTCTTGTAAGAATGCAATTTTAACCCTTTCCTTTTTCAGAAATGATGATATCTTTTTCCTCTGAATTAGGTGATTCACTCCCCTCACATTCCAAGAACAGAGTTTTATATCGACACCTGCCATTGAAATAACTTCATTTATATCTATATCTGAGATTTTTACAGAAGGTGTCTCTTTTTAATACCAGATTAATCATTATGCCACAAGAGATAAGTGTCGCTCCAGAAATGATACTTATGATCAGTAGCTTCAAAGAAAACAAAGGCAACGGCCGCACCCCAAATAAAACTATGTACAAAAAATCTCACAGCTCCTGTGAGCTCAAAACAAAAACAAACAAACAAAAAATGTGCACAATACCTCAGGGTTGGAGGGACCCGAGACTTGACCAAAGAAGCACAGTGGCTTAGAGCCGGCCTTTCCAAGACAAAAATAAAGTACATATGTAACAATAAATCCTGTTTTTTACTGATCAAGATAGGGCTGTATCTTAACAAACTGAGGTTGAGTAGTAGAATGAATCATACGCTGCCTGGCCAAAAAACAGTGGCCACCAAAAAAGGTCACACACTCTAATATTTGGTTGGACCGCCTTTAGCTTTGATCACAGCACGCATTCGCTGTGGTGTTGTTTGGATAAGCTTCTGCAATGTCACAAGATTTATTTCCATCCAGTGTTGCATTAATTTTAATATTGATGATGGGAGAGTCTGACCACTGCACAAAGCCTTCTCCAGCACATCCCAAAGATTCTCAGTGGGGTCTGGACTCTGTGGTGGCCAATCCATGTGTGAAAATGATGTCTCATGAACCACTTTTTCACAGTCTGAGCCTGATGAATCCTGGTATTGTCATCTTGGAATATGGCCGTGCCATTAGGGAAGAAAAAATCCATTGTTTAAGAAATGAGACGTTACTCATGGCATCAGCTGGGGGTAAATAACTTGTTGCCAGCTGAAAGATAATCGCCCATGCAGTAATTATCCAATAGGAGGCTGGTACCTATTTGCTTAGTTAAATCCAGGTGGTGACTCTTTTTTTGGCCAGGCAGTGTATGTCAGCCTTTGAGCAGCTGAGAGGGAAAAAGTGCTAGACATATGAGGTATCAACATGAAAACATTTTTCATAACAATGAACCACCACTGGCCAGGAAGAGCCAAGACACAAATGGACAGATCCATTTAAGTATTGTTTAACTTTCAAAATCAGACAAACCAAGACATCCCTAGAATTAGATGAAATTAGAAATAAGTCACTGTAGCTATACTACCAGTGTGAAAATAATAATAATAATAATAATAATAATAATAAAAATAATAAAAATAATAATAGAGAAATTGGCTATATTTTTTAAAAACACACAAAGAAAGGGGATGCCTATTTTGAGGGGGTGAGGAAGAAAAAATGTCTTTTCCTAATAAAAACTCACATCACCCCAGAGGATTCTTACATGTCCAGAGAGTCAGTAAATGATGAAGCTTTGTCTGGGGTGTGGGAGGTTTTACTGGTGTCGTTGACTGTGGTCCTGGGTGAGGCTGGATACAGCATAGCATAGCGGGCACCTGGGATGTTCTGCAGCCTTTTTTTAATCTCCAAATTCTCATGTCACTGTTTGAGTGTCTCTGACGCAAAGTCCTGAAAGAAGAATATTTTCAATCCCTCATAGGACACTTCTTTTTGCATCAAGCAGCCTCCATAACTTTCTGACAGTCTGCAAAGTTATGAAACCTGACTGTCATAGCTCGAGGCAGCTTGGACATGGTGGCACCCGTACTGCGATGGGCTCGCTCCAGTTTCACTCGGCCACCTTTCATTTCCATTTCTAACACCTCGGGGATCCACTTCTCCATGAAGGTTACGGCATCACTGCCCTCCAGCTTCTCCTTCAACCCCAGAATTCGTGAGTCGTAGGCCCCGGTTTTCGTAGTCTTGCAGGCATTCTGTTAGGTTGTTCACCGTCTTATTAAGGGCAGTGATGTGCTTCTCAGCCTTGAATGCTGTGTTCTCCATCGCTGCTATCCTGTCCTCCGCTTCGCCAACGCAGCCGTTAATTTATTTCAGAAATGTATGTTCAAGTTGTTACTTAGCAACATATGGTCCAACTTACTGTCAATAACGCTGGTGATATTAGCCGTTAGTGCCTCCATAGCAGTGGGGTCTAGTTCAGACAAGTCCTCTGTGCCAGCTTCCTTTTGGCTAGGCTGCGGCTTCTCCATGGGGGGACTTTTTTCCACCTGTTTCGAAGGCATTTTTTTCTGTAGAACTGCCCCAAAAGTGCTCCAAAGACATCACACGGAGCTGGTACCCACGTCACTTAAACCAGGATGCTGTAATAATAAGATATACAAATAAAATAATGACAACGGCCAGAGCTCAGGTAAAATGTGGCTACTCTGTCGCTTGCATCCTACGTCATCCCGTCAGTATTGTTTTTATTTTGGAGGTGGTACGTAGTTGAAAGAACAACTGATTTTATGTGATGATGGAAAGACAGATTATTGTCAAATGTCACACCTAAATGGTGTTTGTTGCTGCTAGAGGACCGAGGTGGCTGTTGTTGGGGAGTAGTGGGGATTAAACAATATCATTTCTGATTTTGAGTTGTTGAGTTGCAAGAAGTTCTTTGCCGTTCAACAGTTAACATCATTTAAACGATCTGTAAGAGCAGCTAGGCTTCTCGGGTCCTCGGGTCTCGGGCAGCTATATTTGTGTGTCGTCTGCGTAGCAGTGAAAGGAGACTTCATGATTCTGGATTATTTGACCAAAGGGCAGCATATAAATAGAAAATAAAACTAGGAAAAGATGTTCTAGCAAAGGTCAGGACAGGCGAGGCCATGGTGGTTTTGAAAGTCCAGCTGCCATGGTCCATGGAGCACTGGGCTCCAGACTAGGACTGACCCCCTGTTACAGAGCCTAAACTAACCACATTCATCCTGACCTTTCCTGTGTCTTTCAGGCCATCATGTCCACCAACACGTCCGACTCCTGCTATAACGAGACCAACCACATCAAAGTGGTCCCTGTGGTCATGTACTCCTTCATCGCCATCATCGGCTTCATTTTAAACTCCATTGCATTGGTGGTTTTCTGCAGTAACGGCAGATCCAGATCCCAGACCATTGTCTACATGACCAACCTGGCCATAGCAGACCTGCTGCTGATCCTCACGCTGCCCATGAGGATCTACTACCACCTGGGGTATAATCTACTTTCTCAGTGGCTGTGCAACATCCTGGGTCTGGTCCTGAAGGCAAACATGTACAGCAGCATCTACCTCCTCATGAGCATTTGCTTCGACCGCTGCTTGGCCGTTACCCTCCCAATGTCGGCGCGGGTCCAGGGTCTGAGGAAGAAGGCGCCGCTGGTTTGTTTTGGGATTTGGCTGCTAACGTTTGGCGCCAGTATACCGATCTATTTCTCAAAGCACATCAACAATTCAACAGAAACTCAGAGGCACTGTTTTGACAGCCTGCCAGTCTTCGCAATAAACCCTTTTGTGGTCATACCCACGCTCGTCTTGGGCTTCGGGGTCCCGTTAGTACTCATGCTAATCTGCTCCTGGTTTCTCATCCGGGCCGTCCGACGCAGCACGGTGGCTCAGACCGACCTGGTGGACAGCTCAAAGATCTCAAAGATGATCATCACCAGCCTCCTCATCTTCGTTATCAGCTTTGTCCCATACCACGCCACGCTGCTCCTCCTCTCCCTGAACAGAGAAAACATCCCGTGTCCCATGCTGGCGGCACACCGCCACAGCCTGATGGTGGCGTGCTTCAACACCGTGCTGGACCCCGTGGCTTATTATTTCACCACCGACACCTTCAGGAAAAAGGTGGACATGGGTGTGGTCTGGAGGATGTTACCACTAAACAGTCAGAGTTCTGATCTGAACAAAAGGACTAGATCACCTGATCGCCAGGACAGCTGAGGACCAATGAAGGACTGAGCCAGATCACCTGAGGACCGCTGAGAACTAATGAAGGACTGAGCCAGATCGCTGGAAAGTGAGAGGGGAAAAGACACAATTAAGACTTTTAAAACGCAAACTGTAGAATTATGGCAACTGGTGAGACTCTGAGATTTCCAGATAGAATCGATCAGGTTTTAGGGCTCAGGAAGCTGAAAACCTTCACTTTGAGTGGATATGAGTCTGCAGCATTTTTGTGCCATTTGTCTTCCCTTCATCAGAAATGTGTTTTAAGCCAGGTGTACACTGTACGATTTTCCATCGATTCAGCCACAAATTTGGAGTCACACAGGGAGTTGTGCGACTCTCAGTCGGGTCGGCGTTGTTACCCGTGCTGTGTACAGGGACATACGATGGCCGACCACAGCCTGCTGCACGACCTTACGATCAGCTCCCGACTGGTTGAGAGGATTTCTGGCATGTTTGATATTTTGGTCGTACGACTCCAGACACTTCACAGTCAGAGCAGAAACGCGAGCAGAATAAACAATTTTGGGGGATTGTTTACCTTTGTAAATGGTCAGACAACATCCTACATTACCATGACAACAGCTGGAATCACTTTCTGATGCACCTCACTATGATCAAGTAAATGAACAAGCAGGAAATACTCCTTTCTGCTGACCTGCGCTGCACCTGCAGACACACACAGGGAGAGATAGCGTGAGAGGGAGAGAGAGAGGATGTGCTTCACCCTGAATGTGTGAGCCTTTAAAAAAGGAAACTCCGCGGGTTTCTGTCACAGTCCGTACAACTCTAGTTGCACAGTGTGAGTGCTCAGGTCGTGCACACCTGTACCCCTGCACTTGGTTTAACCCAAGAATTTTAAAATTGTTAGGACCTGCAAATATCTCTTGGGCCTATATTGCCAAATCAACAGGAAGTGTGTCATTTTGATGTCTTCTTTTTGCTAGAATACAGACTATTTCAGGGGTCATAAAAGTTCTTACTTCATATTTGGTGTATAGTGAGAGAGGTCATTGGCACAAATGTATTTCAGACTTATCCATTAATCAAAGGCTGTGGATGAAGCTCTTTAAAATAAGATTTCATTGCATTACACAGATTCCCGCCCCTTCGTGAGCACGGCTTGTCAAAGTTTGACTTCTCTCCATGCAACAGGAAGGTACTCAATCTCCATTAAACATGGTCTAAACTCAGACTCTGGCTGCATGGTAAGAGCCCCTATTAGAAGATTTCCTCATGGCAGCTCCTCAGCGCCACCTACTGGTGAGACACAGTAACCTGAACCAGAACCACATTTACCTTTTTTGACCCCAAAGCTGTGAGTGTAAATAAGCACCAGTGTGACGCCTATCCTGTAGTTTTGACACAACCCTTGCACATACAAAGCCCCAATCTGCGGGGGGTGGGGCATCTTTGCTTGTGGTTTGAAGTTTTATTTGCATGCATGTCTTTCATCGAGCCTGGTCTGTAAATGTTTTTGTGTAATGTTGTACTATCAGAGATGCTGAGATTCTGTTAATTGATGTAAAGATATTTTTGACTCTTGATAGATTTATGTTCCATTAATTTACAACAAAGAGACACGCTGTGTGAAAACTACGGGGATTGTTCAGGGATGTTCTTGCATTTGCTGTGCAAGTGCATTTAGGAACCACACTCCCAATAAGCATCAGAGCTTTCTGCAATAAAATTCTTCCTCTGACGTTATGGATTTTTTTCCCGTGAGCTTTGGAAAACCAAAGACAGCAGAAAATGATCCGGTTGGGCTAACCATGGTTGCTTTCTCAAAGTCTGCCCTATGCATTTCTTCTTTCTTGGTTTAGATTTGTGATTTTTAGTGATGATAATAAACTGACTTTATGTTACATGGGTCTCTGAGTGAAAGCTGTCCTGTCCGTTTTGACCCCTTTTCAACTTTTGTTTTTCAATAATAAAGAAAAATGAGATCCAGCACCTGAACATGGATGGTGTCCTTCCACACCCATTGCACATACAAGTTTGAGTTTTGTTGCCTTAGTGGATCAAAAGTGAACGAAGTGTGCTGTGATTTCATCTGCAGCCAAAATTCAAGATTTCTGCTCAACTTAGCACCAAAACAAGGTGTTGTTAATGAGAGTGAGGCAAACTCAAAGTTCAGAAACTTGCAGAACGTTAGCTTTTAAATATCCTGTCCTCTGGCAGGCATATCCTTATCAGACAAAACACCTGAAACTCACACCAAGGTTAAAATACGAACTAACTTCCAAAAAAGTGGGGAAACTGTGTCGAATGAAACAAAAACAGAAGTCAGATCTCATGAACCCATACTTCATTCACAGACGAAAATAAATGACATGCTGAAATTGACAGGTCCATGATTTCTCAAAAAATCTCAATTTGATTCTCTGACCACAGAACAGTTTTCCATGTTTCCTCTGACCACAGAACAGTTTTCCATGTTTCCTCTGACCACAGAACAGTTTTCCTTGTTTCCTCTGACCACAGAACAGTTTTCCATGTTTCCTCTGACCACAGAACAGTTTTCCATGTTTCCTCTGACCACAGAACAGTTTTCCTTGTTTCCTCTGACCACAGAACAGTTTTCCTTGTTTACTCTGACCACAGAACAGTTTTCCATGTTTCCTCAGTCCATGTTAAATGAGCTCTGGTCCAGAGAAGACAGCGGTGTTTCTGGATCTTGTTCACATATGGCTTCTGCTCTCTATGATCCAGCTTCAACTCTCATTGGTGGATGGCATGGCTAGCTGTGTTGACAGACAATGATTTCTGGAATGGTCCTGAGCCCATGCAGTGACTTCAGTGCAGAATCATGCCCCGGCCCCTTCAGCCTTGTCCCTCGCTCTCAGAGATTTCTCCAGGTTCTCTGAATCTGTTGATTCAACATCAGAGCTGTTTTAACTTGTGGAACATTTTTTTCTGATATTGTTCCACAATCTTTAGACTCTGTTTTTTGACAGATTGCTAAATGATCTTTTCTTCTGAGAGACTCTGCCTCTCTAAAATGCTCCTCTTATACCCAGTCATGTGACTGACCTGCTGATAATTAACCTCATTAGTGTCAAAATACTTCTCCAGCTGTTTTTCATTTGTACCTCTTACTTTTCCAGCCTTTTGTTGTCCCGTCCCTACTTTTATGAGATGTGTTGCTGCCATCAAATTCAAAATGAGCTCATATTTTCCTGGAATGTTAAAATGCCTCAGTGGAACATCTGATAATGTTGTTTATGTTCTATAGTGGATCAAATATGAGTTCATGAGGTTTGACAACCTCTGTTTTGTAAACAACTATTTTGGACTTGGGGTGTCACAGTCAAATCCAAAAATGAAAGTTTAGAACACAATATTTATTTATTCCAAACATTTAAACACATGGATGTTTTCTAAACTGTAAAATACAGTAGAACATCAAATCACTTAGAAATAAAGAACTTAAAAAGTAAGCAAATAAAAGTCAGTGAGACATCTTCAATATTTCATAAGAAAAAAAAGCCAGAGATGGACTTAACCAAACACCCTTAATGCAGCATTAAAGGATAACACACACAGCTGCCTTCCTCTCTAAAGATGTGGGTTCATCTCTTACTACAGCTCACATGAAACCTCTTCTTCTTTTCTTCTGACAAACGTGATGTTTAAACCTGTTTAAACCTATCAATAGTAATGTTAACCTCACCATGCAACAGGAAGTCACTCAGGATCCTCTTTACCTGTTTAAACCTATGGTTAGTAATAATGTGACCGCCGTTAGGATCAAGGACTCTAAAAAAGTGGGTCCTGAGAATGTACACTGCTTTACAATAAAGTCTGTTTCATTATGTCAATCTGATTTTAGTTTAGGATAGCTGTAACCTTGCAAAGCAGATGGATACACCTGTTTCCTTTTTTTCACTGGTGAATCCATCTTGTCTGAACTGTTTGGGCCTGGTTAGAAAGTGACAGGACCAATCAGCGACGAGGGGCAGTACTTACAGGCACGGCAGAGTCGTGACATAAACAAGCAGCAAGAGGCCGGTGCAATTATGGCGGGAGAGATTAGCGTGGATGCTGCTTAAGCGCCAGGTCTATCAGAACATGATGACATTTCTTCATTCAAAGAAGAACAAAGAACAGCAGTGAGTTGTTTTCTTTTCAAAAACAACAAAAGTCGAGTACTTACATGCCAAAAGTCACCACGTTTTGAGTCATTCCTTAGTAGCTGCGTCATGTGTTTTGTTGCTCTGAGTGGCCCGTCGAGATGTGACAGACAGAACATTCATCCAATCACACTCCGAGTTTTTTCCAAAGCCTCTGTCTTTTCCAAACGTTTCCTATTGAAGCTTGGCATGTCAGGTTAGGATAACTGAAGAACTTTATTTTTGAAAAATCAAAGCAGACTCTCAGACCAAAACAAACACTCTTCATTCTTCAGCTCCTCCCCCAACGTTCAATGGTCGTGGTTAGGAGATCTCGCTGCAAAACACCAACAATCACAATTAATGAGTGTATCTCCAGTATTACTGCAGAAACTAACTACTCACAGTCCCACAACTACATGTTGCTCAACCCACTTACTGCAACTTACTGTTGCAACAGGAAAGTGTCCTGAACATCTGTGGAAACTTGACACCAAAGGAAGTGGTCTCTGGTGGCCTCCAAACCTAAATGCAGAACAGAAACAACAATCCCCCTTTACATTTGGGTTATTACCATAACCCAAATCATTATCTAAATTCAGCTTCAGGAGGAGAAAATCTTCATTTAAGGTCATTTACGCAAATAAATTCATTTAATTTGGTGTTTTGAGGAAATTCATTTAAGGTCATGATCATCATTTCTTTTTTTTTTTTGTTATTAAAGTTTTTATTTTCCTTTTCCAACAAAAAATTAAACAGACAACTGTATCATTTTAGCTTTATAGAATATACAAAACAACCAAATAAATCAAATTAAAAACATATGTATACACATATATATCAAAAATAATAATAATAAATTAAAATAAATAATAAAACAAATAACAATATATTTAAAAACAACAAACAAACAAACAGGCCTGTGATATTTGTACATTTAGATAGTCAAAGCAGACATACATAAACAGTTACAGCAGGTTCAATTTCACTGCATAAGAAAACGCTCCTAGGACCTCTTAAAGTTCTCATTTTCATTACTAAGGCTAGCTAACATTTGATATTATTTCTACCATGAGCTCCATCCACTTTTTAATATCTGGTAGAGCTGTACTTTTCCATAACCTGAGGATCATTCTAGCAGCTGACAACCCTTTAACACTACAAAAGCATGTTTACCTACACTGGGGAACTCTGTTTGATCTCCAAGCAGACATATTCTAGGAGGTACAGGTATTCCTACACCTAAAGACTTTCCAATGGATTCTATTATTTTTTCCAAAAAGGGAAAACAAGTCTACATTTCCAAATTGCATGTAAAAATGTTCCTGTTTGGTTCTGACCTTTCCAACACAGATTATTCCCAATCAGACCCATCCTATGGAGCTTAGAAGGAGTAAAGTAAAAGCTGTGTAATAACTTGTATTGAGTAAATTTCCCCCTTGCTTCTTTAATGTTTTTGCCTGTATTTGATAATGTTTTTAACCACTGTTCCTTACTCACACCCCAAGTCTGTCTGCCAAATGATCCTCAGGCCATTAAAAATTAAAAATCCTATAACACAAAGCTGCTCTGTGTGCCACTCAAAAAAGTCAACCACTGTGTTCCCACTCAGACTTAATGGTCCTTTGGTAATACAGTCTCTGACTGGTAAATAGTTCCAAAAACTGCCCTTTTTGTCCAGATTTTCTTTTTCAACAAGTACTGACCAAGACATAAAAACTCCATCCTTGTACAGGTCACTTATTCACCTTTAATAAACCAGTGATTCCAACCGACAGATCTTTTCCCTATGTGGATGGTTGGATTATGCCACAGGGAGACGTAAGATTGTCTTAAATATGACACACCACAGATTTTATGTATCTCTTTCCAAACAGTCTTAGAGTGTGCCAGTGTTGTGGAGTAGCTATGTTTATTCACAGCCGGTCCATGAGAGAGAACATCCAAAGGTCTGAAAGGTCTTACAAGCTCTTGTTCAATTTTGACCCAGCTCAGCTCTGAGTCTGTTCCCTTCCAGTGCTTAAGCAGTTTTGACATTTTAACTGAGTAATTATCCAGTCTAACATCGGGGAGGGCCAAACCTCCGAAATCCCTCGGTGAGCACATTTTCTTCATCCTGGTCCTCGGTCTCTTTGTGTCCCATAAAGTCTTTGATAATTAGGACCCATTGTTTAAACAGATGCAGTGAAATATCAACAGGTAACATCATGGACACATAATTGAGTTGTGGGGTTACCACCATTTTAATCACATTTGTTTTACCCCGTAAAGACAGTCTCAATTTTCCCCATTTATCCAAGTTTGTTTTAATTTTTTGGAGGAAGGGCTCCATATTTAAGGACATTATCACCTCCAAATATGGAGTAAGGTAAATCCCCAAGTATTTAATGCCTGAGGGTATCCACTTCAAATTAAATGACGTAATATCCTTAGAGTGACGTGTGTTGGATATTGGCATACCTTCTGACTTATGCCAGTTTATCTTATAACCTGACAATTTTGAATATAGATCAATGCACTCCAGTAACACAGTTAAAGAGCTGGTAGGGTCTAAAATCACAGCTAAAATATCGTACATGAACAATTTATGCTCTCTACTCCTGCATGCACACCTTTAATACTTGCATTTTCTCTAATTGCTAAAGCCAGTGGTTCCAAAAATATGGGGAACAACAAGGGGGAAAGCGCACAACCTTGCCGAGTTCCCCTGGAAAGAGGAAAAAATGTGATAACAGCCCATTTGTGAGAACGGCCGCCCTTGGATTAGACTACAGAATTTTCACCCACTTACAGAAGCCTGATCCAAACCCAAATTTTGATAAAGACAGCATTAAGAGCTCCCACTCCACCCGCTCGAAAGCCTTCTCGGCATCCAGTGAGAAGGCCGCCACCCGTATCGAACTGTTGTGGTTTATATGAATGAGATGTGCAAGTCTTCTCATGTTATCAGCTGAGGACCTGTTTTTAATAAAGCCTGCTTGGTCACCATTTATAATGTCTGCTATCCCCTTCTCTAAGCGTGATGCCAGGGTTTTTGTTAGTATTTTACAATCTACTCTGAGCAGACTTATAGGTCTGTATTTCAATGGATCTGACGTATCTGTCTTTTTTAGGAATAAGAGAGATTAAAGCCTCATTAAAACAGGTCAAGAACCTGTTTCGAATGCCTCTGAGAATACCTAATGTAACACAGGAGCCAAACTATTGATATATTTCTATAATATTCCAATGGGAAGCCATCTAAGCCAGGCGATTTTCCTGCTTTCATAGATGAAATAGTAGCCCGTATCTCTTCCTCTGTAATAGGGGTATCTAACGTTTGTTTTTGCTCATTACAGATGGAGGGTAATTGCAACTTAGAAAAGAGTGTCTCTGTTTCTTCTGTACTAGGTGACCAGTTTGTAGTATAAAGATCCTTATAAAAGTTTCAAAAATCTTATTAATTTCTTTTGACGAAGTCACAACCTCATTATCTTTCTGAATCATTGGGATGTTGTTTGAGAATTCTTGTTGTTCCAGCTGTCGAGCTAGTAGTTTTCCTTTTTCTTCAGCCCCTTCATAGAATGTAGTTTCAAGCCTAAATAAAGCATACTCAACTTTTT
>NC_013842.1:0-16613 GCF_018320785.1 Cheilinus undulatus
GCTAACGTAGCTTACTTAAAGCATAACACTGAAGATGTTAAGACGAGCCCTAGAAAGCTCCGATGGCACAAAGGCTTGGTCCTGACTTTTCTATCAGTTTTAGCCGAACTTACACATGCTTGTATCCGCACCCCCGTGAGAATGCCCTCCCCCTGCTTCCTTTGAAGGAAGCTAGGAGCTGGTATCAGGCACAGCCCCCGCTAGCCCATGACACCTTGCTTAGCCACACCCCCAAGGGAACTCAGCAGTGATAAACATTAAGCCATAAGTGAAAACTTGACTTAGTTAAGGCTAAGTAGGGCCGGTCAATCTCGTGCCAGCCACCGCGGTTATACGAGAGGCCCAAATTGATAGACTCCGGCATAAAGTGTGGTTAAGGACTAAACTCTACTAAAGCCGAAGACTCTCAAAGCTGTTATACGCAAATGAGAGGTAGAAGCCCAATCACGAAAGTAGCTTTAATTACCCTGACGCCACGAAAGCTACGGGACAAACTGGGATTAGATACCCCACTATGCGTAGCCATAAACATTGATAGTATCACATATTTTCTATCCGCCCGGGAACTACGAGCGAGAGCTTAAAACCCAATGGACTTGGCGGTGCTTTAGACCCCCCTAGAGGAGCCTGTCCTATAACCGATAATCCCCGTTAAACCTCACCTCTCCTTGTTCCTTCCCGCCTATATACCGCCGTCGTCAGCTTACCCTACAAAGGATCTAAAGTAAGCAAAATTGGCTAACCCCCCAAAACGCCAGGTCGAGGTGTAGCGCATGGAGAGGGATGAGATGGGCTACATTCCATCCCACATGGCATACGGACGGTAGATTGAAATATCAACCTGAAGGAGGATTTAGCAGTAAGTGAGAAATAGAGCGTCTCACTGAAACTGGCCCTGAAGCGCGCACACACCGCCCGTCACTCTCCCCGAATATAAAACTTCCCATTCCTAATTCCACAAAACCCTACAAGGGGAGGCAAGTCGTAACATGGTAAGTGTACCGGAAGGTGCACTTGGATAACTCAGAGTATAGCTAAACTAGTATAGCATCTCCCTTACACCGAGAAGACATTCGTGCAAATCGAATTGCCCTGATACTCACAAGCTAGCCCACCCCTGCAAACCCAACACCCCCATATCACTACCCCCATACACCCAATAAAACTAAATAAACAAAACATTTTTCCCCCTTAGTATAGGCGATAGAAAAGAGCCCAGGCGCAATAGATAAAGTACCGCAAGGGAAAGCTGAAAGAGAAATGAAACAACCCAGTTAAGAAAAGAAAAGCAAAGATAAAACCTTGTACCTTTTGCATCATGAGTTAGCCAGTCAACCCAAGCAAAGAGTCCTTTAGTTTGTCCCCCCGAAACTAGGTGAGCTACTCCAAGACAGCCTAAAAATTAGGGCGCACCCGTCTCTGTGGCAAAAGAGTGGGAAGAGCTTCGAGTAGCGGTGACAGACCTATCGAACCTAGTTATAGCTGGTTGCCCGAGAAGTGGATACAAGTTCAGCCTCTTGGCCTCTCCCCTCAATCTGTCCTAACCTCCTCAGACACCTAAGAGACCAAAAGAGTTATTCAAGGGGGGTACAGCCCTCTTGAAAAAAGACACAACTTTAACAGGAGAATAAAGATCAAAATAACCAAGGAGCTCTCACGTCTTCGTGGGCTCAGAAGCAGCCATCCCATTAGAGTGCGTTAAAGCTCAGACACCTCAACTCTCAAACCACTCCTTAGATCCTGATAATTTACTCTTAATCCCTACCCATACCGGGCCATTCCATGCCTCCATGGAAGCGACCATGCTAATATGAGTAATAAGAGAGCTAAGACTCTCTCCCCGCATAAGTGTATCTCGGAACGAACCCCCACCGATTATTAACGGACCCAACCAAAGAGGGAAATAGACCATACAAAAGACAACTAGAAAAACATCAATCCTTGACCCCGTTAACCCCACACTGGTGTGCAACAAGGGAAAGACTAAAAAAAAGAGAAGGAACTCGGCAAACATCTCAAGCCTCGCCTGTTTACCAAAAACATCGCCTCTTGCAACATCAACGTATAAGAGGTATTGCCTGCCCAGTGACGTAGAGTTCAACGGCCGCGGTATATTGACCGTGCGAAGGTAGCGCGATCACTTGTCTTTTAATTGGAGACCTGTATGAACGGCACGACGAGGGCTTAACTGTCTCCTCTTTTAAGTCAATGAAATTGATCTCTCCGTGCAGAAGCGGAGATACCCCCATAAGACGAGAAGACCCTATGGAGCTTTAGACACTAAAGCAGATCACGTAAACATCTTCAAAACAACGAACCGAACACAATGTTCCCTGCCCTACTGTCTTCGGTTGGGGCGACCACGGGGAAACACACAACCCCCACGCGGAATGGGCTTACATTCCCTAAGCCAAGAGCACCAGCTCTAAGAAACAGAACCTCTGACCTAGAGATCCGGCTTAGCCGATCAACGGACCAAGTTACCCTAGGGATAACAGCGCAATCCCCTTTTAGAGTCCATATCGACAAGGGGGTTTACGACCTCGATGTTGGATCAGGACATCCTAATGGTGCAGCCGCTATTAAGGGTTCGTTTGTTCAACGATTAAAGTCCTACGTGATCTGAGTTCAGACCGGAGTAATCCAGGTCAGTTTCTATCTATGCCGTGTTCTTCTCTAGTACGAAAGGACCGAGAAGAAGAGCCCCCTGCTAAAGGCACGCCTCACTTTTACCTATAGAAAACAACTAAAAAAGACAACAAAGCACATCCTACCTCACCAGCCTGAGACCCCGGCGCGTTAATGTGGCAGAGCTTGGCATTGCAGAAGGCCTAAGCCCTTCTCACAGAGGTTCAAGTCCTCTTATTAACTCCATGATTTCCGCACTACTTACTCACATCCTAAACCCATTAGCCTACATCGTCCCCATTCTTTTAGCAGTAGCTTTCCTCACTCTCATCGAACGAAAAGTCCTAGGCTACATGCAGCTCCGAAAAGGCCCTAACATCGTTGGCCCCTACGGACTTCTCCAACCCATTGCTGATGGCCTTAAACTCTTTATTAAAGAACCCATCCGCCCTTCAACAGCCTCCCCCATCCTATTTCTTCTAGCCCCCATCCTGGCTCTTACCCTTGCCCTTACCCTTTGAGCCCCCATGCCCATCCCATACCCAGTCACAGACCTAAACCTAGGTGTCCTTTTCATCCTTGCCCTCTCAAGCCTAGCAGTCTATTCAATCCTAGGCTCAGGTTGAGCCTCAAACTCAAAATACGCTCTCATCGGAGCCCTGCGAGCTGTAGCACAGACTATCTCCTACGAGGTAAGTCTTGGCCTAATTCTCCTAAGCATTATCATCTTCACTGGAGGCTTCACTCTACAAACATTCAATGTTGCCCAGGAGAGCATTTGACTCGTTATTCCTGCTTGACCACTCGCCGCAATATGGTATATCTCAACTCTGGCAGAGACAAATCGTGCGCCATTCGACCTAACAGAAGGAGAATCCGAACTAGTTTCCGGATTTAACGTAGAGTACGCAGGGGGGCCATTTGCACTATTCTTTCTTGCTGAGTACGCCAACATTCTGCTAATAAACACACTTTCCGCTACTCTCTTCCTAGGCGCCTCACACATTCCCACAATCCCAGAACTTACAGCACTCAACCTTATGACCAAAGCGGCCCTCCTGTCCCTAGTCTTCCTTTGAGTACGGGCTTCGTACCCCCGCTTTCGATATGACCAACTAATGCACCTCATCTGGAAAAACTTTCTCCCCCTTACCTTAGCCCTCGTCATTTGACACTTGGCCCTCCCTATCGCATTCGCAGGTCTCCCACCACAACTTTAAGCAAGGAGCTGTGCCTGAAACAAAGGGTCACTTTGATGGAGTGAATCATGAGGGTTCAAGCCCCTCCATCTCCTTTTAGAAAGAAGGGGTTCGAACCCTGCCTGGAGAGATCAAAACTCTCAGTGCTTCCACTACACTACTTTCTAGTCAGATCAGCTAAGTCAAGCTCTCGGGCCCATACCCCGAAAATGTAGGTTAAAGTCCTTCTCTTGCTAATGAACCCTTACGTCTTATCCACCTTACTTATGGGACTAGGACTAGGTACCACAATCACCTTTGCCAGCTCCCACTGACTCTTAGCATGAATAGGCCTTGAAATTAATACACTAGCCATTCTACCACTAATAGCGCACCACCACCACCCCCGGGCAGTTGAGGCCACCACTAAATACTTCCTAGCCCAAGCAACAGCCGCCGCGGTACTTCTGTTCGCAAGCACTACAAACGCCTGACTCACAGGCCAGTGAGAAATTCAACAGATAACTCACCCTCTCTCAGTTACACTAATTACCGCAGCACTTGCCCTCAAAGTCGGCCTTGCACCCATACACACATGACTCCCAGAGGTCCTACAAGGACTAGACCTTACTACCGGACTAATCCTCTCCACATGACAAAAGCTAGCCCCCTTCGCCCTCCTACTACAGATCCAACCCTCAAATTCAACTACCTTAATCCTACTCGGCCTAACATCCACCCTTGTTGGCGGCTGAGGCGGGCTTAATCAGACGCAACTTCGAAAAATCTTAGCATACTCCTCTATTGCACACCTTGGCTGAATAATCCTAATTCTACAATTTTCACCAACCCTTACCCTACTCACCCTCTTGACATACTTTGTAATAACCCTATCCGCATTCCTCACCTTTAAACTAAACAAAGCAACGACTATCAACTCCTTAGCCACTTCCTGAGCCAAAACTCCCATACTAACTGCCTTAACCCCCCTCGTCCTCCTATCCCTAGGAGGCCTCCCCCCCCTCACAGGGTTTATGCCCAAGTGACTAATCCTTCAAGAACTAACCAAACAAGATTTAGTGCCCATTGCCACTCTTGCAGCACTAACCGCCCTCCTTAGCCTTTACTTTTGCCTTCGACTCTCGTACACAATAACCCTGACAATATCCCCAAACAATCTTGCAGGTACTACCCCCTGGCGACTTCCCCACACACAACACTCCCTCCCCCTCGCCACCACCACAACAATAACCATCCTCCTTCTCCCCTTAACCCCAACCATTACAACCCTCCTTACTCTCTAGGGCCTTAGGATAATTTTAGACCAAGGGCCTTCAAAGCCCTCAGTGGGAGTGGAAATCTCCCAGGCTCTGTATAAGACTTGCGGGATATTACCCCACATCTTCCACGTGCAAAGCGGATACTTTAATTAAGCTAAAGCCCTCCCTAGACAGGCAGGCCTCGATCCTACAAACTCTTAGTTAACAGCTAAGCGCTCTAACCAGCGAGCATCTGCCTACCTTTCCCCCGCCTGTAAACAGGCCTGGGACAGGCGGGGGAAAGCCCCGGTCGGCGATTAGCCGACTACTTTGGATTTGCAATCCAACATGTAAAACACCTCAGAGCTTGGTAGGAAGAGGAATTGAACCTCTGTCCATGGGGCTACAATCCACCGCTTGGGCACTCAGCCATCCTACCTGTGGCAATCACCCGCTGATTCTTCTCAACAAACCACAAAGACATTGGCACCCTTTACCTTGTATTCGGTGCCTGAGCCGGCATAGTAGGCACTGCCCTAAGCCTGCTTATCCGGGCAGAACTTAGCCAGCCAGGTGCTCTTCTCGGAGACGATCAGATTTACAATGTCATCGTTACGGCCCACGCCTTCGTTATAATCTTCTTTATAGTAATACCAATCATGATCGGTGGCTTCGGAAACTGGCTAATCCCCCTTATGATCGGTGCCCCAGACATAGCCTTCCCCCGAATGAATAACATGAGTTTCTGACTCCTACCTCCTTCCTTCCTGCTTCTCCTTGCCTCCTCTGGTGTGGAAGCGGGAGCTGGGACCGGTTGGACAGTCTACCCTCCGCTAGCTGGAAACTTAGCTCACGCAGGCGCGTCTGTAGATCTCACAATCTTTTCCCTTCATCTAGCCGGGATCTCTTCCATCCTAGGAGCCATCAACTTTATTACAACTATTATTAACATGAAACCTCCAGCTATTACTCAATACCAAACACCTCTATTCGTGTGGGCCGTCCTAATTACAGCAGTTTTACTTCTTCTCTCCCTTCCTGTGCTCGCCGCCGGCATTACAATACTTTTAACAGACCGAAATCTAAACACCACTTTCTTCGACCCAGCAGGGGGAGGAGACCCAATCCTCTACCAACACTTATTTTGATTCTTCGGCCACCCTGAAGTCTACATCCTCATCCTCCCAGGCTTCGGAATAATCTCCCATATTGTCGCATACTATGCAGGCAAAAAAGAACCTTTCGGTTACATAGGCATGGTCTGAGCTATAATGGCCATCGGACTCCTTGGCTTCATTGTATGGGCACACCACATATTCACAGTAGGCATGGACGTTGACACTCGTGCCTATTTTACATCTGCTACAATGATTATCGCCATTCCAACGGGGGTAAAAGTCTTTAGCTGATTAGCCACCCTCCACGGAGGCTCAATCAAATGGGAAACCCCTCTTCTTTGAGCCCTCGGGTTTATCTTCTTATTTACAGTAGGAGGCCTGACGGGCATTGTCTTAGCCAACTCGTCATTAGACATTGTTCTTCACGACACCTATTATGTCGTGGCTCACTTCCACTACGTTCTTTCAATAGGGGCAGTATTTGCTATCGTGGCAGGATTCGTTCACTGATTCCCCTTGTTCACAGGCTATACTCTCCACTCCACCTGAACTAAAATCCACTTCGGCGTTATATTCCTTGGTGTAAACCTCACGTTCTTCCCACAGCATTTCCTTGGCCTAGCGGGAATACCTCGACGGTATTCAGACTACCCAGATGCCTACACACTGTGAAATACAGTCTCCTCAATTGGCTCTCTTATTTCACTAATTGCAGTAATTATCTTCCTATTTATCATCTGAGAGGCATTCGCCGCAAAACGTGAAGTTATATCTGTAGACCTAACCATTACAAACGTTGAATGACTTCACGGATGCCCCCCACCATACCACACATTCGAGGAACCTGCCTTCGTCCAAGTCCAGCAAGTCAAACGAGAAAGGGAGGAGTCGAACCCCCATTAACTGGTTTCAAGCCAGCCACATAACCGCTCTGTCACTTTCTTAATAAGACGCTAGTATAATAGACAACTACACCGCCTTGTCGAGGCCGAATTGTGGGTTTAAGTCCCGCGCGTCTTAAACAATCAATGGCACATCCATCACAACTAGGCTTTCAAGACGCAGCTTCGCCAGTGATAGAAGAACTTCTACATTTCCACGACCACGCCTTAATAATTGTATTCCTTATCAGCACCCTAGTGCTTTACATTATTGTAGCCATGGTATCGACCAAACTTACTAATAGCTATATTTTAGACTCCCAAGAAATTGAGGTTGTCTGAACAATTCTTCCAGCAGTTATCCTCATCCTAATTGCCCTCCCTTCCCTTCGAATCCTCTATCTGATAGACGAAATTAACGACCCACACTTAACTGTAAAAGCAGTGGGACATCAATGATACTGAAGTTACGAATATACCGACTATCAACAACTTGGCTTTGACTCCTACATGATTCCAACCCAGGACCTGACTCCTGGGCAGTTTCGCCTCTTAGAAACAGATCACCGAATAGTGGTACCCTCCGAAACCCCAGTTCGAGTCCTAGTAACAGCCGAAGATGTCCTCCACTCTTGAGCAGTACCTGCCCTAGGCGTTAAAATGGACGCAGTACCAGGCCGCCTAAATCAAACAGCTTTCATTGCATCCCGACCAGGAGTCTTCTACGGACAATGCTCTGAAATTTGCGGCGCCAACCATAGCTTCATACCAATTGTTGTAGAAGCAGTACCTCTACAACACTTTGAAAACTGATCCTCCTTTATACTTCAAGACGCTTCGCTAGGAAGCTAAACTTGGGCCTTAAGCGTTAGCCTTTTAAGCTAAAGATTGGTGACTCCCTACCACCCCTAGTGATATGCCCCAACTGAACCCTACCCCCTGATTCGCTATTCTTATCTTTACATGACTAGTCTTCCTTACGATTATCCCTCCGAAAGTCTCAACCCACACCTTCCCGAACGAACCGACTTCTCGAAGCACTGAAAAACCACAAACAGAGCCCTGAAACTGACCATGACACTAAGCTTCTTCGACCAATTTATAAGCCCCATCTTCCTAGGAATTCCCCTAATAGGTATCGCTCTCGTACTCCCCCTCCTCTTCTTCCAAAAATCTTCCCCACAGTGACTGACCAACCGACTTCAAACCCTTCAAAGCTGATTTGTCAATCGATTCACCCAACAGCTTCTTCTCCCTTTAAGCCCAGGAGGACACATCTGAGCCCTCATTCTTACATCCTTAATAGTCTTCCTTCTTTCCCTTAATATGCTGGGCCTCCTCCCATACACCTTCACACCAACCACGCAACTCTCACTAAACATAGCCCTCGCCGTCCCCCTTTGACTCGCTACAGTCCTCATCGGCATACGAAACCAACCAACTATTGCCCTCGGCCACCTACTCCCGGAGGGAACCCCCACACCCCTCATCCCAGTTCTCATTGTGATCGAAACCATCAGCCTATTCATCCGACCTCTAGCCTTAGGCGTCCGACTAACAGCTAACCTCACAGCAGGCCACTTGCTTATTCAACTCATTGCTACAGCCGCTTTCGTACTCATCCCCCTCATACCCACCGTTTCACTTCTAACAACAGCCCTTCTTCTTCTACTCACCCTACTAGAAGTAGCCGTCGCAATAATTCAAGCCTATGTCTTCGTCCTCCTACTAAGTCTTTACCTACAAGAAAACGTCTAATGGCCCATCAAGCACACGCATACCACATAGTCGACCCAAGCCCATGACCTCTCACTGGGGCAGTTGCTGCCCTACTAATAACATCAGGCCTTGCTGTCTGATTCCATTTTAACTCTATCACGCTGATATCCCTCGGCACTGTACTCCTCATCCTAACAATATACCAATGATGGCGAGATATCGTTCGAGAAGGTACATTTCAAGGTCACCACACACCCCCCGTACAAAAAGGCCTTCGTTACGGAATAATCCTGTTCATCACCTCAGAGGTCTTCTTCTTCCTAGGATTCTTCTGAGCTTTTTACCACTCAAGCCTGGCCCCCACCCCCGAGCTTGGAGGCTGCTGACCCCCAACCGGCCTCACAACATTAGACCCCTTCGAAGTCCCTCTCCTCAATACCGCTGTCCTTCTAGCCTCTGGTGTTACAGTTACTTGAGCACACCACAGCATTATGGAAGGAGAACGAAAAGAAGCCATCCAAGCACTAGCCCTAACCATCCTACTTGGGTTTTATTTTACTTTTCTCCAAGGAATGGAGTACTACGAAGCACCTTTCACAATCGCAGACGGTGTTTACGGATCGACATTCTTTGTTGCAACAGGTTTTCACGGCCTCCATGTTATTATCGGCTCCACCTTCCTCGCAGTCTGCTTACTCCGCCAAATCCACTACCACTTTACCTCAGAACACCACTTCGGCTTCGAAGCAGCTGCATGATACTGACATTTCGTAGATGTCGTCTGACTTTTCCTTTACATCTCTATCTACTGATGAGGTTCTTAATCTTTCTAGTACTAACGCCAGTATTAGTGACTTCCAATCACCAGGTCTTGGTTAAAATCCAAGGAAAGATACATGACAAACCTAATCATCACTTGCATTGCTATCGCCACCCTACTCTCACTCGCTCTTGCTACCGTGTCTTTCTGACTCCCTCTGATATCTCCCGACTACGAGAAACTCTCTCCCTACGAATGTGGCTTTGACCCCCTGGGCTCAGCCCGCCTTCCCTTCTCGCTCCGATTCTTCCTCGTCGCCATCCTTTTCCTTCTCTTTGACCTTGAAATTGCCCTCCTTCTTCCCCTCCCCTGAGGGGACCAACTCTCCTCTCCCCTCGTAACATTCTTCTGAGCCTCAGCTATCCTCGTCCTCCTCACCCTAGGCCTTATCTATGAATGAATGCAAGGAGGATTAGAATGAGCTGAATTGCCGGTTAGTTTAAGCAAAACATTTGATTTCGGCTCAAAAACTTGTGGTTCAACCCCACAACTGGCTTATGACCCCTGTCCAATTCGCATTCTCCTCAGCATTTCTCCTAGGACTCACTGGCTTAACCTTCCACCGAACCCACCTCCTCTCAGCCCTTCTCTGCTTAGAAGGAATAATACTATCCCTATTTATCGCCCTCTCATTATGAGCACTTCAATTAAACTCAGCTAGCTTCTCTGCCGCACCCATACTCCTCTTAGCTTTTTCAGCTTGTGAGGCAAGCGCAGGACTAGCCCTCCTAGTAGCCACCGCTCGGACGCATGGCACAGACCGTCTAAAAAACCTTAACCTCCTACAATGCTAAAAATTCTTATTCCCACCCTCATACTAATCCCCACCACATGACTATCACCCTCAAAATGAACTTGACAATCAACTACCTTTAATAGCCTTCTAATTGCAGCAGCAAGCCTAATATGGATAAAGAAGCCAGAAACCACAGGCTGAACTAACCTTTCCTCCACTATAGCTACAGACCCTTTATCCAGCCCCCTCCTAGTCCTCTCTTGCTGACTTCTTCCCCTCATGATTCTTGCCAGTCAGAACCACATGTCATCTGAGCCCCTTCATCGGCAGCGACTCTACATCTCACTAATAATTATCCTGCAGTCCTTCCTAATCTTAGCCTTTAGTGCAACAGAAGTTATTATATTCTACATTATATTTGAAGCAACTCTAATCCCCACACTATTTTTAATTACCCGATGAGGCAACCAGGCGGAACGACTTAACGCAGGCACCTACTTCCTCTTCTACACCCTTGCAGGATCTCTCCCTCTACTAGTAGCCCTTCTCTTACTTCAAAACGCAACAGGATCCCTCTCCATGCTCACCCTCCAATACACAAAACCTCTTCTCATCTCTTCATATGCAAGCAATCTATGATGAGCAGCCTGTCTAATTGCATTTCTAGTGAAAATACCACTATACGGCGTACACCTTTGACTTCCCAAAGCGCACGTAGAAGCACCAGTCGCCGGCTCTATGATCCTAGCCGCTGTTCTACTGAAGCTAGGGGGCTACGGAATGATACGAGTACTTGTCCTCCTTGACCCACTTACGAAAGAACTTAGCTACCCTTTTATCATCTTAGCACTCTGAGGTGTAATCATAACGGGCTCCATCTGCTTACGCCAAACGGACCTGAAATCGTTAATCGCCTACTCATCAGTAAGCCATATAGGCCTGGTAATCGGCGGTATTCTCATTCAAACACCATGAGGCTTTACAGGAGCCCTCGTTCTAATAATTGCCCATGGACTAACCTCCTCTGCCCTTTTTTGCTTGGCAAACACTAACTACGAACGAACCCACAGCCGAACAATAGTCTTAGCCCGGGGCTTGCAAATGGCCCTCCCATTAATAGCAACATGATGATTTATTGCCAGCCTTGCTAACTTAGCTCTTCCCCCACTCCCCAACCTCATAGCAGAACTTATAGTTATCACAAGCTTATTCAATTGATCATGATGGACCCTAGCCCTCACAGGAATGGGAACCCTAATCACCGCCGCTTACTCCCTTTACATATTTCTCATAACTCAGCGAGGACAACTACCCGCCCACAGCATCGCCCTCCCCCCCTCCTACTCGCGAGAACACCTACTCATTACCCTTCACCTTCTCCCCCTTCTTATCCTCATTACTAAGCCAGACCTAATCTGGGGATGGCTAAACTAGTAGATATAGTTTAGCCAAAACGCCAGATTGTGATTCCGGAAACAGAGGTTAAGTCCCTCTTATCCACCAACACCAAAGATCATCTGATACTAAAGACTAACCTTTTAACTATTAAAACTGCTAAACCCTGTCAGACCTTGCTTCTAAAGGATAACAGTCATCCACTGGTTTTAGGAACCAAACCACTCTTGGTGCAAATCCAAGTAGAAGCTATGCACCCCACCTCAATTATAATAACCACAAGCTCAATCCTCATCTTTGCCATCCTGACCTACCCCGTTTTAACAACCCTAGACCCAAAACCACAACAACCATACTGAGCGCTGGTCAAAGTCAAAACCGCAGTCAAGCTTGCCTTCTTTATTAGCCTCCTCCCGCTTTCACTTTTCCTCAGTGAAGGGACAGAAATAGTCATCACCAACTGAAACTGAATAAACACCGAAACATTTGATATCAACCTTAGCTTCAAATTCGACCACTACTCAATTATTTTTACCCCAATCGCATTGTACGTAACCTGATCAATCCTGGAATTCGCGTCATGATACATACACGCAGACCCCAATATAAATCGATTCTTCAAATACCTCTTAGTTTTCCTCATTGCCATGATTGTCCTAGTCACAGCAAACAACATGTTCCAACTATTCATCGGCTGAGAAGGAGTAGGAATCATGTCCTTTCTCCTGATTGGCTGATGGTATGGCCGAGCCGACGCTAATACTGCGGCCCTACAGGCAGTTCTTTATAATCGAGTTGGAGATATCGGATTAATCTTTTCCATAGCATGGATAGCAACTAGCCTTAACTCATGGGAACTCCAACAACTATTCGTAGCCTCTAAAGATCACGACCTAACATTCCCCCTTCTAGGTTTAATCATTGCTGCCACCGGAAAATCCGCCCAATTTGGCCTCCACCCCTGACTCCCCTCAGCCATAGAAGGCCCTACACCAGTCTCTGCTCTACTACACTCAAGCACAATAGTTGTTGCAGGAATTTTTCTCCTAGTACGAACTAGCCCCCTCATAGAAAACAACCAAACCGCTCTAACCACCTGCCTATGCCTAGGAGCCCTAACTACACTATTTACGGCTACCTGTGCCCTTACACAAAATGACATCAAAAAAATCGTCGCATTCTCAACCTCAAGCCAACTAGGCCTCATAATAGTCTGCATTGGACTAAATCAACCCCAACTCGCATTCCTGCATATCTGCACCCATGCCTTCTTCAAAGCAATACTATTTCTCTGCTCAGGCGCTATTATCCACAGCCTAAACGATGAACAGGACATTCGTAAAATAGGAGGCATACACCACCTTACTCCTTTCACATCCTCCTGCTTCACACTGGGAAGCCTAGCCCTAACAGGAACCCCATTTCTTGCCGGCTTTTTCTCTAAAGACGCAATCATCGAATCACTAAACACCTCATACCTAAACGCCTGAGCCCTGACCCTAACCCTCCTTGCCACTTCATTTACGGCCGCCTACAGCCTGCGAATCATCTTCTTCGTGTCCATAGGCTATCCTCGTTTCAACACGCTATCCCCCATCAACGAAAACGACCCCGCAGTCATCTCTCCCATTAAACGCCTGGCCTGAGGAAGCATCATCGCAGGACTTCTTATTACGTCTAACATTCTCCCACTTAAAACCCCCGTAATAACCATGCCCCCCCTACTAAAGCTCGCTGCCTTAGTTGTGACCATCACAGGACTACTTGCAGCTTTCGAACTAGCATCCCTCACAAGCAAACAGCTCAAACCAACACCCCACCTCACCCCCCACCACTTCTCAAACATGCTTGGATTCTTCCCAGCAATCATCCACCGATCTATCCCCAAACTAAACCTGCTGCTGGGGCAATCAATTGCTAGCCAGATAATCGACCAAAATTGACTAGAAAAGACAGGACCCAAAGCAGCAATATCCCTCAACCTCCCTCTCATTACTTCAACAAGTGACGCTCAACAAGGCATAGTAAAAACCTACCTCAGCCTCTTCTTGCTAACTCTTGCCCTAATAACCCTAATACTTCTCATTTAAACCGCACGAATAGTTCCACGCCCTAACCCCCGCGTCAACTCAAGCACTACGAAAAGCGTTAAAAGAAGAGCCCAACCACTAAGTCACAGCATTCCACCCCCCTCAGCATACATCAAAGCCGCTCCTTCCGTATCAGCCCGGAAAACAGAAAACTCCTCAAGCTCCTCAGCAGTAAACCAAGAACCCTCATACCACCCTTCTCAAAAAAAACACGCCCCAAGCACTACTCCCAACGTGTAAACCAACATGTACAGGGCAACGGACCGGCTCAACCAACTCTCCGGATAAGGTTCCGCAGCCAACGCTGCAGAGTACGCAAAAACCACCAACATTCCCCCCAAATAAATCAGAAACAAGACTAGAGATAAAAAAGAACCACCATGAGTTGCTAGAACCCCGCACCCCACGCCAGCCACAACAACAAATCCCAAAGCTGCAAAATACGGCGAGGGGTTTGAAGCTACTGCAATTAATCCAACCACTAAGCCTCCCAAGACAAGTAATAAAAAGACTGTGACGTAAGCCATAGTTCCTGCCAGGATTTCAACCAGGACCAGTGGCTTGAAAAACCACCGTTGTAACTCAACTACAAGACCCCCTAATGGCCAGCCTTCGAAAAACCCACCCTCTCCTGAAAATCGCAAACGATGCCCTAGTTGACCTCCCCGCCCCCTCCAATATCTCTGTTTGATGAAACTTCGGCTCTCTCCTAGGTCTCTGCCTAATCTCGCAAGTCCTTACGGGCCTCTTTCTCGCTATACACTACACCTCTGACATTGCCACAGCTTTCTCTTCAGTTGCCCACATCTGTCGAGACGTGAACTACGGCTGACTAATCCGAAACATACACGCCAACGGAGCTTCCTTCTTTTTCATTTGCATTTACATGCATGTGGCCCGGGGACTTTACTACGGATCATATCTGTACAAAGAAACATGAAACATTGGCGTAGTACTTCTCCTTCTAGTAATAATAACAGCTTTCGTAGGCTACGTCCTTCCGTGGGGCCAAATATCCTTCTGAGGTGCTACAGTAATTACCAACCTCCTTTCCGCCGTACCCTATGTAGGCAACACCCTAGTCCAATGAATCTGAGGAGGCTTTTCGGTAGACAACGCAACCCTGACCCGATTCTTCGCCTTCCATTTCCTACTCCCATTCATCATCATCGGAGCAACCGCCCTTCACTTGCTCTTCCTACACGAAACCGGATCAAACAATCCGCTTGGCCTAAACTCAGACACCGATAAAATCTCTTTCCACCCCTACTTTTCTTACAAGGACCTCCTAGGCTTTGCCGCTCTCCTCCTTGCACTCACCTCCCTGGCTCTATTCTCCCCCAACCTCCTTGGCGACCCAGACAATTTTACCCCCGCAAACCCTCTAGTCACCCCCCCCCATATCAAACCAGAGTGATACTTCCTTTTTGCCTATGCCATTCTTCGATCTATCCCTAACAAGCTAGGAGGCGTACTAGCCCTCCTTTCTTCAATCCTCGTACTCATAGTAGTCCCTATCCTACATACCTCGAAACAACGGAGCATAACTTTCCGTCCCGTAACCCAATTCCTATTCTGAGTCCTCGTTGCAGATGTTGCAATCCTAACCTGAATCGGAGGGATGCCAGTTGAGCACCCATTCGTCATCATCGGCCAAGTAGCATCATTCCTGTACTTCTCCCTTTTTCTCGTCTTTACTCCTGTGGCAGGATGGCTAGAAAACAAAGCACTTGGATGATCTTGCAACAGTAGCTTAACGTCCAAAAGCACCGGTCTTGTAAACCGGCAGATGGAGGTTCAACCCCCCCCTCTTGCTCAAAGAAGAAGGATTTTAACCTTCGCCCCTAACTCCCAAAGCTAGGATCCTAAAATTAGACGATTCCTTGATCACACAAACGCCCAGCATAATTATGATATCACACGCCTGCCTAATCCACACATTATGCGCTCATGTCTGTGCCCGCAACCCATTATACTAAGCCCACCCAATAAAATGGGGCCACACATACATTGCTTGCAGTATTACATATAGCTGACTGCGTGCATACGCCATGGTAATCACCCAGGTATGTGCTTCGACCATTGAACTGCATTGCCCCAGTACCATGACTTAGTACTACCCACAGCTTAGCAGTACCCGGATGTTAGCGGCGTACCCTTGCGTCCAAGGCGTACAACCAGTGTGTCAAACATTCCACTACACCATGCTAGCCCCCAAGGGCTGGCCGGCGAGAACCTACCATTACGGTCTATAGACTTGCTAGGTCTTCCTGATATTCAAGGACAGGCTAAGGGAAGCGTCAGAGATACTGATCTATTTCTTGCCTCCGGTTGTTACTTCAGGCTCATTACGGCCGAACACACCCCTGTCTTTCATCGACGCTTGCATGAATTGATGCTTCGAACACATAATCTTCGTCACCCCGCATGCCAAGCGTTCTCTCCACGGGTGTAAGGGGTTTTTTAGTTTTTTGTAAGTTTGATCCATACTTCAACAGCTCGTGATTCCCAAGTAGTGCCCAAATCTAGGAGAACTGGCTCGTATCAACGGAAGCAATGAAGAAGACGGGGGTCCGGCAGACCATAAAGGACTGTCGCTCGCTAGCATTCCACATAAGGATATCGAGTACATACTATAACCTCCGACAGCCCCCCACACCCCCCACTGCTGACAATCGCTTAAGGCCCTAGCAACCAAGAACATAAAGAAAGCTCCCACTAGCTTATCTGCTTGCAGCTATCACGTCATCTATATTACAGTATCTTAATATTGCAATACTGTAAAAAAC